>NC_089819.1:50779012-50881512 GCF_029633855.1 Hoplias malabaricus
GTTAACTATTCTCTTCTAAAGCCCTCGGCCTCTGGCATCTGCTGCCGTCTTTGAATCCTGCAGTGGATGTCCCTTCTGAGCAACATGAAAGAAAGAACATCTGAGCATGGGCTTCTGCCATTAGTTCCTGGTCGTACTAGCGGCTGAAATACTGTAAAGAAATGGCATTCAAATCCAGCAGAAGATCAAGCACAAGGTCTGTTTAAAACGTAACCAGGCCGTTTGACGATGAATCACTGGAAGTTTCTATTTTGACTCGTCTGACTCAGACGCAACACCTGCTCAGTGCAACCTACAGCAGAATGACGCAAGAATTAAAGCGAGCTCGAAAAACAGCATGAAGTATGCATGAGGGCCGATCTGTCCTACTGCTGCTGCTCGGGATCTCAGACCTTAAACATCCATAAATTAGATGAGTGAGAGGAGAGAGCGCATACACACACACACACACACACACACACACACACACACACAGAGTGTTCAGCATTCTGTGGACTAGAGATACAGACAAAATAAAAGTGTGGTAACTTGACCATGAATTAGAGAAACGTCTTACCACCCTTGGAATGTTTCCCTGTCAGAACAATGATGAGTAAGTTATAAACTCCCTGTTTATATTAGACATAGACATATACTGTGTGAGATACAGCACCGTGCAGCAGCCTCAGTCCGGTATAAATCGCATCTGTTTAACGCTTTGTATCTGTGCTCTGCAAAAATCTAATAGTGGATTGGTAAATATTTCCAAACCAAGGGAACTTTACCATCCAGTTACTCAACAATTTATGGGTTAAAAAATCAGTGGACTTCCCCTTTCACTGACACTGGCCTAGACTAAGGCTTCTGCACAGTACAGATCAATCACTTTTCTCATGGTGACATTTGTGACTGATATCTCCTGTGGAGTTGATAGGGTGATAGGGTCGGTTCCCCGAGCGCTCCATGCTGCTGCAGCGTGTCTGTGCCATCCTGTTAAGCAGTGGTCAGTTCAGCTCTCATGCCATTCATTCACTCATCCATCACATCATCATCATCTGCGGTCAGTGGAAGCCTCATGAGTGCCGGGGGGGAAGGGGTCCAGCCAGTGACAGGTGGGGGAAAGAAGTGAGTGCACGTCTATGGCTCCTGATATCACCTCCCTCCATTTTTACAGACACACAGGTTTTAGAATCAGGTACTGACTTTTTTACACAGGGTCGACATAGTGTGGTTAACTGGACAAAGGCTGGCCCTTTATTTTGCAGTGAGCTTCAAACTGAGAAGAATTATAATTATGAAAACTACTTGCTTAATCATCACACTCACGTTAGCTCTACACTTGGTTAGGCCTTCAGGAGACGTACAGAAGCCTTACATGTTAGCATCGTTATTAATCACAGGTGCTCTCTTTACTGTAGTTTGAGTTTGAGTAAAATCTCTTCATACGAGCTAAATTCTTTGCTAATTATATATGTCTGTGTTTAAATTAGAATGGTCAAATTATTGCCGTGTACAGGAATTAGCTTAATGCTAAAACAGCTTTAGAAATTACATAGGTGTCATTTTCACAATTAGAGAACATTTTAGGCACTTGGTACACTTCAAAATTAAAAGGCTGAGCTAAACTAAAAGTTTATTCAAAATGACTTTAAAATGACTTTCAATTAAATGGGAAAGTCCCCTAAAGGGACGTTTAAAAGTTAGCATAGCTGCACATATGTAGCGTAGTTACCCCCAAGTTCCAGCCACTTTAATTACAATATTGGAAATCTTAGCTAACTGTAAATAAATAGAAGTACTTTACTCACTCAAATCAACTTTTCAGGAGACAAATATGTGTAGATTAATGTCCAAGACTTGCTTGACTTTGAAAGAAAATATGTTTTTAGATATAAACGCTTTTGTTTAAGTAGGTGCCAATACTGCTAAGATTACTAGCGCCCGCTAACTTCGGCCACCTTCCCTGCTTGTGACAGTCAAACGAGACAGTTGCCACCACATTCAGTGGTTTTGTGAGGTTCACAATGAGATTACGTTTGTCCTGTGTTGGTATCCGTACTCTACATGTAAGGATTACAATGGCGGTAGATTTTCCCCTCAGAGAAAAGGAAGCTAACCGCTAAGCTAACTTTTACACTGAGGGAAATATCTGTCGTGAAAATGGAAATGTGTTGTGTTCCACATGCAGTTTTGCACACAAAGAATTACAACACTGTTAGAGATACTTAAACATTGTTTAGATGTGTGATTTCTTGCAAGACTTTGTCTATGTTTAAATGCCCTACTAAGGCTTGATCTTACGTTTTATAGTTTAACCCAATGCGATTGGCGAAGAGAGAGAGCGGAATTGCACCATATACGGCAGTGGCCGGAATTAGGGGACGGCCGGAGTTAGCGGAAAGACTGATAGCGTTTTTGACCTTTATGAAACTGAAGGTCTAGCTCCGCTGATGTTGGTTTGCCAGTGTTAAACATATGTTGCACAACATCAGAACCAGGCAGTCAAGTCTTTTATTACTTTGCAAGTTGATAAAGTTTGGGGCAAGTGTGTGTTATGATACAGCTATGCAGTTTTCACAGTGCTAGCTCCTAGCTACACTCTTCTATCAGTTGTTGGCAACATGTTAGCTATGCTAGTAAACTCCACATATCAAACTTGTCTCTACAATTTGACAAGCGTAAATGTACTTATTTATCATTTATGTCTGAATTATCACTGTAACCTCAGATGTTACCAGCCAGTTGTTCTCAGACTACACCGAAGTCAAGTCTGAGTAGGGCTTAACACTGAAATAACATTAGCTTTACAATTTAAACTAGATTTAAAAAAGCCAGGCCTTTATGTCCTTCACAAGCTGATGTAACATTCAAGGGCACTGTTTATATTACAATCATTATGTTAAAAAGTCCTTAATTATAGTCCATCAATCATAAGGGGTCACCTCATTTGTTTGTTAAGAAACAGACAGCTGCTGAAATCCGTGAGAAAATTCCCTAATGTTGCAGACTGTAGAGTGAATGTCTTTTGTGTCTGTGGCCATTAGAGGGAGCTGTTATCAGGCGCTTTGCCACAAGCACAGGTCACAAGCACAGCCATGAGATGAGACAGAGATAGAGGTAAAGAACAAAAGGGAATTCCTCTCTTTTTTTTTTTTAGATTCTGTCCTTCATTCCCCTAGTGGACCCAGAGTGTAGCCCATCAGAACTATAACCTGCGCTCAGAGGATTCATATATATACATCCTTTCATTAGACTGACACACTATACTTAGGTGCTGTGTGTGTGCATATATATATATATATATATATATATATATGAGAGAGAGAGAGAGAGAGAGAGAGAGAGAGCATTTGCAAGGGCTGTTCAGTGCAGTGCTCTTTGCTGAGGTCTAATATGCATTTCCAATATCTCTGTATTTTGAAAGTGTGTGTTTGCATTACTCTTCATGTGTGTGTGTGTGTGTGTGTGTGTGTGTCTGTGTGTGTGTGTGTGTGTGTGTGTGTGTGGATGAGAATTAGTGACAGCTGTGTAATTATCTTTAGATATTTACCTTTTCCTATTACCCTCATCAGCAGTCTCTGTAAAGATGCTCCAATAAAAATGTCTCAACTATTGTGGTGAAAACATCTGAAGTCCAACACAAACAGTGAGAGGGAGACAATACTCTGGGGAATATATCCACTTCAGCATATGAACTATCTCTTACATTTGAAATACATTTCCTCTGCTCTAATCAAACAAATGAAACCAGAAAGCTTTAGACATCACTTCACTCATCGTATTTGCAGTAAATGTGTTTGCGCTGGTAATCCCAGGAACACTGCACCTGCTGTGAAGTACATCATGATCTGAGGCTCCCTCCTCCTGCTCCAGTAATGAATTCCACCTGGTTGTCTTAAAGCTCTACACCTACTTTGAAATGTTATGGTTCTTCATGTTTTAAATGCGTATTTGTTTATGAAAATACAAATGTTCCGTTCAATGTCTGAGGTGGATATAAGAACTTAAAGGGGTCTCCTCTCACTGTAACGATGTCGACACCAGACGCCCTGATTTGACCCTGGTGAGAGTGTGTGCGCTGTGGTCAAAAGTGCCGGACCATGGTGGGCTGGGCGCCATGCATGTGGAAGATGCTGTGGTGTTGGAAAGCAGGAGAAAGTGAGAAAGAAAGAGAGAAAGAGGGAGAAAGTGAAAGCGCTGGCGATGTGTGCTGGCGGAGGGACTGCTCACCGGACAGCTGCTGGACGGCCGGCTGCTCGTGTGAACTTAACAACTGAGCCTGAATCGTCTCCACCACTCGCTTGAAACGCCGACTGGGACCTGGCGGAATATGAACATGACCGCAAACACACACACACACACACACACACACACACACACACACACACACACACACACACCATTTCAGAGCCACTTAACGGCTGCTTGTTATACAGCCGTGATTCTTTCGCAAAAAGGCTGTAGTTCTGACTAATGAAATGAATGTACATTTTATGCTGTTGCATCTCAGGTTTATTCCCCTTAGCAACAGCCTCATAAAGACTAATGGGATCATGGTCAATTTTATGGTGTGTTTGCTGCCGGCGCTTTTTCTGATACACATTAACTTTAGGGGCTTACGGAAAGGAATTCTCCCTTAGACAATGTTCTATATTGGGGGGGGGGGTGTACAAAAATCAGGGAACGAGAGAGAGAGAGAGAGAGGAGAATGAGAATGAGAGAGAGAGAGAGAGCAGAGAGAGGAGAATGAGAATGAGAGAGAGAGAGAGAGAGAGAGAGAGAGAGCAGAGAGAGAAGAGAGAAAGAAAGAGAGAGAGGAGAATGAGAGAGAGAGCGAGAGACAGAGAGAGAGAGAAGTGGGAGGGATTGTCCTTTGAAACACAGCGGGTTGAAAATGAGGAATGATTACCAGGAGGCTTTTTTTTACTTGAATCTTTTCCAGTGCAGCCCTGAGCAGTGTGACTATTTTAAGGCTCTGCGCAAACTGGGGGAGGATGGAGGGACGTTCTGAGTTTGGGGGGTGGTGTGGTGGTGGAGAGAGGTTCTGAGCAGGTTGGGGGTATGGAGAAAGACCCTGAGCTGGGGGAGGATGGAGGGAGACTGATTTGGTGGAGGATGGAGGAAGGTTCTGAGCTGGGGGAGGATGGAGGGAGACTGATTTGGTGGAGGATGGAGGAAGGTTCTGAGCTGGGGGAGGATGGAGGGAGACTGTTTGGTGGAGGATGGAGTGATTTTCTGAGCTGTGGGAGGATGGAGGGAGACTGTTTGGTGGAGGATGGAGTGATTTTTTCAGCTGTGGGAGGATGGAGGGAGGCTCCCCCACTCTTAGAGATTGACTACATATCTACTGATGACTTCACCACAGCCACTTGCTGTCGTCCTGGTTACCTGAGAGCAGGGTGAAGGTGACGGAGTAGATGCCATTCTCCTTGGTGGCTGATGTGCTCTCCGTGTAGGTGATGTCCACCTGGAACTTGACCGGTTTCTGGAAGACGGTGGGTCCAGCGGTGGATTTGTACTCGGCCCGGAAACTCGTCTGGGACACAACACTGTGACTGAGGCTGGGGATCTGAGAGAGGAGGAGGAGGAGGAGGAGGAGAAGGAGGAAGAGCCAGACTTTCATTAACGCTTTTATTAAAGAGTGACTTCAGCAAATTAATAAAATATCAATAAATAATTCCAAAAGAAAAGCAAAATTGTGAGAGTTTGGGGTGTTCTCCCTGTATCTGCATGGGTTTCCTCCAGGTGCATGGGTGAGTGGGTGAAATTGTCCACAGTTGTGAGTGTGTGATGTCCTGTGAGGGACTGGTGGGCCTTGGTGGGCAGCACAGTGCTTCTGTACACAGTGACAGAAAACATCTCACACAGCATCAACTCCACTCGCTGATCCATTATTTGGCCCAGTGTAACCACGCATTCATACCAGTGGGTTTCAAGAAAAAAGGCTCAGAATATATCACTAAAAAAGTGAGGCAATGAGGGTTAATATCCATTAGAATCATCTGAGAAGAGATTCATTTCCAGACGCTTCACAACAAAGTCCTGGAGGCAAATAATTTATTAAATAAAAATATTTAATCCACAGTTATTATAGGTAAGCATTTCCAATATATAGACTACAACCCCGTCAGACCCTTAGGCTATGTACGCGGCTTCACGCTTCACTTCCTCACACTCACAGCTTTGTAACATATTTCTTCATACAATGAATAATTTATAGCATTTACTGAATAATAACTCTCAACATATTAACGGAATAATAAGCCTGGGGTTCAAGGGGTTAAGTCTCATAGCGTAGGTGACAGGTGAGATGATTAAATGCATATGACATATTATATATTGCTACATTTAAACGAGTATTTACAGTAGCTCTGTAGGAAAGACTATTTACTATAGAAACAAAACTGCCCAAGCTTAAGAACCACAGCTGCATTCACTGTAGCTACAGAACCGGTATCACATCTTCCTCTCAAGGACGCAGAGGATTAACCACAGGACGAGGACGACTCATCACACATCACACGCCTTATTTATTCAGACTCTACGCACATCTGGGTGTGAATCAGAAAAGCTGCTATCAACACAATTGGCTTTAACCTTGACATTCAGAAGACCACTCTTTATTGATATAGTGCTATTTAAAACAACCAGTAGGTACACGTTATTTATTTATTAAGAGACACTTCACTTCACTGCCACACAGCTCCAGGGTCTCGGGACCTGGCTTTGATTCTCACTGTCTTTGAGGTGTTGTGTGTGTTCTTCTTGTGCCTGCATGGGTTTCCTCCAGATGCCCTGGTTTCTTCCCACAGTCTACAGATGCATGTTGGAGGAACGGCTATGCAAAGTGTGAGTGTTTGAGGCTGGGTGAAAGTGTCCTTGTCCAGGGTGTGTTCCTACAATGCACCCGGTGATTCCAGCAAGGCTCTGGGCCCACTATAACCCACACACATTAACTCTGAGACTTACTGAGAGGAAGGCGTGGACAATGTCTGCTTTGATGGAACTCAGAGGTTTGTCCTGGATCACCACGAAGATCTGCTCCTCTTTCTCCAAATTGATGAAATTACCAAACCAAGACTTCTTGGCCAGTCTGGAAAAGGAATCAAGAGAGGAGAGGATAAATTCAGTGCAGTGGGTCGTGCAGTGTGTCCTGTGTATGCAGTGACTCCTAAAGAAAACCCGTGAGAGTTCTGAGTGGCTGGTTTTGCCCACATCAGAAAGACAAGGCAAAAAAAAAATCGAACTCACTAACTGTGGCTAACTGTAACTCGCTAACACACTGTAACACACCTTAAAACACTATAACACAACAAGACAATGTGTTGTGATAGGCTCTTTTCCCCAGGCATGTCCTCTTTTTGGGATGGGAATACTGCTGGGCGATATGAGTGCAAATCAATATCACGATTAATTCAGCATTTTACCACGATTACGATTAATGAACGATTTTTTTGTTGTTGACCCTCGTAGTTCAGTGTCGAGGCTGATACTGTAAATATGCTCTAGTATGAAATATGGGATATTTTTACTAATGTTGCTGGGAGCTTGTTTTCTCTCGTTTTTTCTCAGCGTTTACATTTGACTTGAATTATAATCAAACACAGAACGTCCAAACAACAGACGCTGTGTTTTTCCGTGGTACTAGCTGCTTGAGTCGTTGGGCGGCCTCAGCATTTAGGTTGCATCCATGTAGCAGATAGGGGCAGAATCACATGACTACAGCTTGGTAGCTTGATTTTAAAGGGCCAGTACCTAAACACACAGCGGAGACATAACAGAATAAAAATAATTGATATAATCGATAAGGGCGGCACGGTGGCGCAGCAGGTAGTGTCGCAGTCACACAGCTCCAGGGGCCTGGAGGTTGTGGGTTCGATTCCTGCTTCGGGTGACTGTCTGTGAGGAGTTGGTGTGTTCTCCCCGTGTCCATGTGGGTTTCCTCCAGGTGACTGTCTGTGAGGAGTGTGGTGTGTTCTCTCTGTGTCTGCGTGGGTTTCCTCCGGGTGACTGTCTGTGAGGAGTGTGGTGTGTTTTCCCTGTGTCTGTGTGGGTTTCCTCCGGGTGACTGTGAGGAGTGTGGTGTGTTTTCCCTGTGTCTGCGTGGGTTTCCTCTGGGTGACTGTCTGTGAGGAGTGTGGTGTGTTCTCTCTGTGTCTGCGTGGGTTTCCTCCGGGTGCTCCGGTTTCCTCCCACAGTCCAAAAACACACGTTGGTAGGTGGATTGGCGACTCAAAAGTGTCCGTAGGTGTGAATGTGTGTGTGTGTTGCCCTGTGAAGGACTGGCGCCCCCTCCAGGGTGTATTCCCGCCTTGTGCCCAATGATTCCAGGTAGGCTCTGGACCCACCGTGACCCTGAACTTGATAAGGGTTACAGATAATGAATGAATGATATAATCGATATAGATCTGAATGTCGATTTTGTTTCATTTTCGATTAATTACCCAGCCCTAGATGTGAAAAACCGATCCAGCCAGGATTTCCAGCACATTTTTAGCACTGATTTAACCTTTTTTTCACCATCACACACTGTGTGCAGATATATACAGCTTTAAATGTGTTAGACTGCTATTGGTCTACAACCTACATCTACATCAACCACTGATCTCACCACAGCCAAATGGCCGTAGTCTAAATCACACGTAAATAAACACAGATCAGTTTGACTTCACCTGGTTTTTCTATATTATTGAACCATGTATTAATACGTTGTACAGTGGCATTACAATAATCAAAAAAGTAAGTGACAAAGGAAAGGCTGTAAGAGTAAAAACTTGTTTGGAGGTGAGCGCTAAATGCCCAGTCGTGTGATGTAACAGACATCCGTGCAGGCTCTGGTCGCACTGAGATGAGCAGATACTCAATACAACCAACAGTGACTAACACAAAGTAATAAGGCACAGATGAAGGAGAACCCTAGGGCTACGAATGACTGCCTCTGGAGGACACTGTCACAAGTGTTAGGAAACAAGAGGCATCTAATCTGAGGCTTGTGATTATATGATTGCAACATTCTTATCTGAATCAGTAAACCTATGCAAAACATGATAAAGAAAACAGCCTGATTATCAGCTGCGTATCCACTTAATATGCAGTCAGTTGATGACTCTGCGCTTGATTGACAGCACTGACTGACATCACAGAGCTAGGACTTAGATCTTTACGACTCAAACACTCCACAGAACACAGTTCCAATGGCACACAGAACAGAACAGAGTCTAGACATTAGGAGTAGGGACCCTTGTTATCGCCGAAATACCCTGAAATATTGTGATATCATTTTAGGGCCATATCGCCCACCCCTAGCGTCGTGCTGATACAAGTGGATCAGACACAGCAGTGTTGCTGGAGTTTTTAAAGCCCTCGGTGTCATTGCTAGGCTGAGAATAGTCCACCAAAACTATCCAGTCGACAGCATCTTTATCCACTGATAAGTATGCAGAGAAACTGGACATAGATGGACTACAGTATGATCAGTGGAGCTAATTAATATGGACAATGAGCGCAGAGACAAGGTAGGTGTTCCTAATCCAGTGACTGCTCAGTGTAGAATATGTTTGGGCACAAATTATGTCTATGCCCACAATTGTAGCTCAATTCACTAGTGACAAACGACAGATTTGAAAGCGTTAAAGAAAGTGAACCGCGTGTGTTTCATATTAAATAAAAGCCTGTGGGGGGAGGTCAGTCACAGCCCTGTGGTTTGAGGTCTGAGGGCTGATGCACGGCTCATTTCTCCCTCCATTTTTAACTGTGAAGCATGCTGGGATTCTGCCACACAGCGTGCTTATCTAGGCCAGACCATGGAGCTCTGCTTTTCCCAAAAAACAGAGGATGCCCTGCGAAAGCTGCTCCCCATCAGACGCCTGGAACATGGCTGCGAAGCTAAGCAAGTGGAACAAAAACACTGCAATATTAATGTAGAGCAAGTCCCTGATAATGTCGCCATCAATAAAACCAAGGCCATGGTTAAGCCTCTGCTTTCAATTCGCCGCGGTTTAAAGTGGCTTCCACTCTGAACTTTGGCGTATCTGTTAAAGTGAGATATGTTTCGGGAGCCGCAGTCAGGCTTTGAGTATGCGAGGCTGAGTCGGTCCGGTGCCGAGGGGCTGATGAATGTGCTCTTGGGGGTGGTGCACTTAGAACTCTTTGTAATTGGTTGATAAAGGAGGAGTGCATTAAGCGCGCTGTAACTTACTCAGGGGAAGACTCTGGTGTTAGGCTGGACATTTCCTCTTGCGTGGGCACTGCGAAAAAAAGAGACAGAGCTTAGGCATGAGATGGGCTATGAAACACGGAGCAAATCATCATACATCACAGGGTAAAGCCAAAGAGACCAGGGTCTTGGAGGCGCTACCTGCAGAGACTGCTGATAAAGCACGGCTAATTATTCTGAACCTTTAGAGCTTATCAGCATTCCCTGCTATCAGTGCACCCAATCTTCCCTCTCCAGAGAGAGAGAGAGAGAGAGAGAGAGAGAGAGAGAGAGAGAGAAAGAGAGAGAGAGCGTGAGAGAGAGAGAGAAAGAGAGCGAGAGCGAGAGAGCAAGAGAGAGAGAGAGAGAGCGAGAGCAAGAGAGAGAGAGAGAGAGAGAGAGCGAGCAAGAGAGAGAGGGAGAGAGAGCAAGAGAGAGAGAGAGAGAGCGAGAGCAAGAGAGAGAGAGAGAGAGAGAGCGAGCAAGAGAGAGAGGGAGAGAGAGCAAGAGAAAGAGAGAGAGAGAGAGAGAGAGCAGACTCTCTCTACAGCTAGAGGTTAAGGAAGATACTTATAGAGGTTTCATTATCATAACTACTGATGTGATATCAGATAAAGCTGGTAATAGCATTAGCTTTTAGGCTCTGATTACAGATCACAGACCTGAGCGAATTCCCCCGGGTAAAGCCGCGGACAGGGAATGAATACAAATCTACAGAAATCAGCTAACAAAGCATATCTGCCTGGTCCATTTGGTTACATTGTAATATGTTGTTTACAGATGTTCAAAAGATTCCATTCATACGTTACCCTTTACCATAAGCTCAGACAAGCCAAGACATGTTGTCTCTTAATTTTCTTTTGTGTTTTCCACTGAAGCTGCAAACTTATGTCATAACCCACAAATTAACATCATACATATTGCATAACTAAAGGTTACACACAACACAAATGAATGTAAAACATAGAGACATCATAGTACACTATGATTTTTTTGAGAATTATCATAACACATTGATTCTAAGTAACTGCTTAAACCTGTTTACTGTTTGCAGCCACACTGTAAAAAATTGCTGTAAATTTACAGCAAGTTTGCTACAGCATTTTATTGTAAATCACAGTATTTACTGTAAATTATTGTATTATTCAAATACAGTAATATGCTGTAAATTTGAAATACAGAAGTGTTCCTGTAAAAATACGGTAAATGGCTGGGAACTCTGCTGCCAGTATTTTACTGTAAATCGCACTATTTACAGTAAATTATTGTATTATTCAGTTACAGTAATATGCTGTAAATTTGAAAAACAGTAGTGTTCCTGTAAAAATACAGTAAATGCCTGGGAACTCTGCTGCCAGTATTTTACTGTAAATCACAGTATTTACAGTAAATTATTGTATTATTCAATTACAGTAATATGCTGTAAATTTTAAATACAGTAGTATTCCTGTAAAAATACAGTAAATGCCTGGGAACCCTGCTGCCAGTATTTTACTGTAAATCGCAGTATTTACAGTAAATTATTGTATTATTCAGTTACAGTAATATGCTGTAAATTTGAAATACAGTAGTGTTCCTTTAAAAATATGGTAAATGCCTGGGAACGCTGCTGCCAGTATTTTACTGTAAAATTTACAATACATTTTTTACAGTGCAGGATTGCTTAAGTGGTGCATAAAAAACACACAGAAATGTGACTGATATCCAGGCTTTAAAAAATTATGCAATGTGTTTTTCAGAGATCAATACACTCTCAGAAATAAAGGTACTGTACAGTACATTGTTGTTCACTTAAGGTACAAACAGATTAAATGCGGGGTTAAAGTCCAGTTGTGTTTCCTTATGGTACATTCTCTTCTTGTATGGTTTGATTACAGAACTGTGTAAAATAAAATAAAATAACTCCTGGAAGGGACATTGGGAAATGAAATGAAATCAACACAATTTAAAAATCTACAATAAATATAGAATATGGTACAAATATGAGCCCTAAGTAAAAGTACTGAATATCCTTGGGGGTACCACCACAGTGACAGTTTTTCTGAGAGTGTAGGCCACAGAGTCTCATATCTGAAGCTGTGTTTCAGTTCTGATATTCACTTGCCCTTGCACACTTCGAAAGAGAATAGCATCTACATCACACAAGTGGCCACTCGTAGTAAAAGAGGAGGATCTATGTATATTTAAATTACAATATAGATTGTAACTGCTTTGTCCAACATTGTTTTCGCTGTTGTTATGAGAACTGTTTCACATCGCAATGCATTCTAGACAAGTTATGTTTCTAATTGGACATCAGTGTTGGTTTGTTCCCTTGCTGCTACGAGGGAGCTTTAAACACACTTTACTTCAGTCCATACTAAAATGGAAAGACCCTTAAGATGGTGTCTGGGATTCCACTGAGGGAAGTGGCGAGGCGAAGTGGGCGAGGGCAGGTTAAAACCAGAATTGAAAAACTGGGTGAGAATAAGATTGTTCAAGTAAGGCAGGAACATGTCTTGGCTGTCTGACCGTACGAGATTAAAGATGGACATTAGCTCATCAGATTGCTGCTTTCCTGCTTGGTCTCCTGGTCTGTACCTTGCAGTTTTCTGCGGTGGAAACGCGGCGAGCCGAGGAAGCTGTTCTTGATGGAGTTGAGGCGCGTCCTCCAGGGCATGCCGCCGATGGAGGGGCTGGGTGGCGGCGTGGGGCTGGGGGTCCCAGCTGGGCTCTCCTTGGGCGTGTGCACGGGCGTCCCCTTGGGAGTAGGGAGGGGGCTGCCCCGGGGGGAGGGGTGGGGCGTGACCTGTACAGTGGGGGTAGATTTGCCGTTGTGGTCAGTCCCGGCCAGCGGGTGCAGGTGGTGGTGGTGGTGGTGGTGGTGATGGTGGGGATGCAGCCGGACGGGTGAGAGCGGCGGCGTCTGAGAGAGCGGGACGGAGAGCTTGGGTGGGACGGTGAGGGGCGGCCTGCGCACCTTCGGGCTGTTGGGGATGGGTGGAGGAATGGGCCGGGTGGGTGTGGACGGCGTGGAGGGCTCTGATTTGACGGTTGAAGGTGTAGGCGTGGTGCTGGGGAGGGGGTTGGACCTGGTGCTCTGGAGGGGCTTTTCTGCAAATTTGGGCTTTGCTGGAAGGGTCTGTGTTTTGTTGCTGGGCTGCAGGGCTCCTGTCTTTGGCTGGAAGGGGGAGGGCGGGTGGTGGCCTGTGCCGTTGGCCCGGGGCGAGTGCGAAGGGCTGTGGTTGGGTGACTGTGTGAGCTCAGAGGATTGTGGGGGCACGAAAAAGCGCCGCACCGGCTGGGACGGCAGCACCACATGCAGCATCAGCATCAGCCAATACATCCCATACACAAACGTACGGCACACACGCGGCAGCACGTGGCGTAAAAGCAGCACACGCGCGGCCAGAGTTTAGCACCCACCGCGGCACAGGTACGCACACACACATGAATGGATGGTGGACAAGCCAGCGAAGATGTGGAGCGATGGAGGGAGGGGAGAGTGCAGAAAAAAGAAAGAAGGGAAGAAAGAAAAAAAAAACATGCCATTAGCACAACCAGCCGAAAGGCAACAAGGACCATGGAAAGAAAATGTGCAGCATTTCCAGTGTTCTTGAAGCAAGAAAAGCAGCCACATACACCAGCCGCAACATAAAAAGAAAAAAAGCTCCAGGTCTTTGTTAGAAAGACCGCCACAAGTGACCGAGCAAGCAGGACATGGGCATGTGCCACACGTGAGCAGTATTTCATGAGTCAGAACTCTACGCTATTGTCAGAATCATTGTTTGTTATTAATATTTGCTGTTTGTGCTGAACTTATTTCACTGAAAAGGCTAAAAGCCTCATTAAACTCAATCAAAAACGGTTCATTCACAACAATAGCTGAGCGCAGATTTGAGGTTCTGCTTCTTGGGAGATGACATGAAGATGTTGTGGAACCTAATGACTCTAACTCTAAACTCTGGCTGGGTGATAAGCCTCTGTCCGAGTAACGTACGGAAACCATGGCGCAAGTACAGACTTCACGTCATATTCCGAACATTTTAAAAACATATCAACAACGCTGCGCTAAAGCTACTGCTCAGAAGTTAGGAATGATGAATTGGTTGTAGATACATACACCGATCAACCCCTAACATCATGACCACCTCCTTGATTCTACACTCGCCCTCTAGTCCTTCATCAGTGGACACAGGATGCTGCCGGCTGGATACGTTTGGTTTGGTGGACTATTCTCCGTCCAGCAGTGACACTGAGGGCTTTAAAAATTCCAGCAGCCACTGCTGTGTCTGATCTACTTGTACCAGTGCAACACACACTAACACACCACCACCACCACCACATCAGTGTCACTGCAGCACTTAGAATGATCCTCCATCCAAATCGTACCTGCTCTTTGGTACTCCTGTCCACTGAAGAACAGGGTGAAAGGGGCAAGCCGTGTATACAGAGCAACAGATGGGACTCCAGTCTGTAATTGCGGAGCTGAGAGAATGGACAGTAAGTGTCCTAATGTTAAGGCTGATCATTGAATATGTTTTAATTCATTAAGGCTAGTCCTTACGAATTATTAGTGATTTTAAAACAATGATCGTGAAAGCTGTATAACATTGTGAATGATGTCCGAAGCTACATTAATATCCAAAATATTTCATAAAGTCTCCAGGTGAGCAACATGCCCAAAAAACTGAAGCTACCGTGTTAAACATCTAAAATTAAATATTTAAATATTATCTTTTAAGTGCTGACAGAGATCTTTCACAGTAACAATATATATATATATATATATATATATATATGTGTGTGTGTGTGTGTGTGTGTGTGTGTATGAGAAGCGGTTCCAACCTTCTGAACAGTACGGTAAAAGCTAAAATACTAGAAAATAAGATCAAAAGCATTTTTTTAGAAGCATGCTGTAAAATCGGTGTTTCCGTGAAGTGCAGGCTATCAGGGCTTGGCTGTAACTGCTGAGTTTTTGACAGAGTAACTCAAAGGCCCCCGTTTCCCTACGAGCTTGGTACAAAAGCCGTCTTTTATCCGTCCCCCCGTCTGTGCGGAACACACTGCAGTAGGTATGAGGCAGCAGAATATTTCAGACTTTTAGAATATTTGATCAGAGCGGATTCAAAGCAGGCTTTGGGCAGAATCCTGCGGGGAATTCACTCGCGTAACTCAAAGGCAGCATATTGGGAAGACTTAGTGGTGGATTTGTAATCGGTTAGCCAGTTCAAACAAGTCAACTGTAAAAGCTGGATCCAGCCGAAGCCCTACTGTAAGTAAGGGAAGTGGGATTTTCAGATTTTACCGAGCCATTAGCAACCGAGGCTTCCAGCGTCTCAGGGCTACAATCCCCTGAATGAAAAATAGATTAGTGCTAATTATGCTGGGCATTGCTTTCTGACTGCACTTGCAGTAATGCGTGCTCTATTAGCAGAGGCAGGCAGCAATTTCACTGCATTACCAGTGTTTTAGATGAAAACCTGGGCCTGGAGCATGGCTAATAATCCACACCGTTTGGCTACTGGAAAGCTGGCTTTGAAGTCTTTGGCATAGAGTGCAGTTAATAAAAAAAAAGCCCCTTCTCTCTTCTCTGAGACGGCAGGATGACATCGTTTACAGACGTAACTCGTGCTCTCCTCACGGTTCCGTATTCCCAGAGTCGCAGGCTGCTAATGCAAATCGGATAAATCTCTCAGCAGTTCAGCAGGCTAGCTTTGTTTGCGCGGCCCGCAGGACAAAGGCTGTGCCCCGTGCAAATCAGCCAGTGTTGACTAATCTGAGAGAGGGCGGCCTGGTGGGCTAACTTCCTCCATTTTCTCACATACTTATTCCCAATCTCAAACTCTGTGTATTAAATTATGAAGCAAATCAGCCATCGTTTATTTCACATGACCATTGTGTAATGCTTTGAGATTATGTTATGTGTTAATTATCTCTGTTCTGATTGGCTGCCCTGTATTCAAAATTCAAAAATAGCAGTACAGGATGAAGAACGCCTCATAACTTAATAACACGGACCCTTTAAATGGCACTAGACTGACTTCCTAGATGTTGATAAAAACCAATAGCAATTCATGGTTAAGGTTAGGTTTAAAATCCAATGTTTATTACATTCTACGTATTTTTATTCCACGACAAATTAATCAGAATATAGAAACCAATGCATAGTCTTCAGATACAGGAGTGAAATGGAACCGTAATCCAAGGAACCGAGACAATAAGTAATCTCTACAGACTGATATTTTTTTATAATGTAATATTATAAAATGGAAGGGAATGCATAGTTCCTCTGCATGCCTCAGGCATAAACAGAGACTGTGATAGCAATGAGTTATCCATTCATCCGCATTCTGTAGATAGACATCATCCCCTCTGGAGGGTGCCTATCTAGGGAATGGGTAGGGAGTGTGATTTGGGAGTGGCCCAGGCAGACAGAGCCGAGTGTGGACGGAGAGCTTACCCGTGGACTGCTGAGTGGACTGGTAGACAGACCGGATGAAGCTCCACTGATGGACCGTGACCTAATGCAACACAGATTTGGACAGAGACAGTTAAGACATGGTGATAATACTCTGACAATCTCAGATACATTTCTAAGCTTTTTTACTAAACGGCATTAAACCTGAAAGTGGCTGGTTTTGTTCAGAGAGACGTTGCCATTAAAGTGTAACAGCCCTTGTATAATGGGACTCTACAGTAAGATAATCTACTTAAAGGCTGATATATTTCAGAAGGAGAGGCTTTTACATTAATGCTATTCCATGTCTTGCTCTCAAAGAACTGAACTGTAATGTTAGAGTGAAAAAATAGTTTCATGTTTAATGTGTAATCAATCATTACACGTTCTGTAACATTTACTACAATGGTGGATAATAAGAGTCAGTACTGGAGGGGAATATCATTATCACGGTATGAGTTTAATACAGTTAAACCTGCCTTACGTTTATTAATCAATTTAAATATTATTCATTCATTCATTCATTATCTGTTACCGCTTATCCAGTTCAGGGTCGCGGTGGGTCCAGAGCCTACCTGGAATCATTGGGCGCAGGGCGGGAATACACCCTGGAGGGGGCGCCAGTCCTTCACAGGGCAACACACACTCACACATTCACACCTACGGACACTTTGGAGTCGCCAATCCACCTACCAACGTGTGTTTTTTGGACTGTGGGAGGAAACCGGAGCACCCGGAGGAAACCCACGCGGACACAGGGAGAACACACCAACTCCTCACAGACAGTCACCTGGAGCGGGAATCGAACCCACAACCTCCAGGCCCCTGGAGCTGTGTGACTGCGACACTACCTGCTGCACCACTGTGCCGCCCACAATTTAAATTTAATTTTTGTGTAGCATAAAACTAATTCAAATTTCAAATATTCTTTTGTTATTTTATGGCAACTGCTGCATAACAATGAAGTGTACATCGCTAACATCGAACCCACCATCCGTAAATAATCAAAACCAAACCTCTCACGTATTTCGGATCCGTATTTCGGAACATATTTTACATGCGTTCTTACTTAAATTATTTTTGAACTTTATTTAAGTTATTTTTAGTTTAATATAATGACAATTGTGATTTTTACTACACCACAGTTACCACAAAACGACAAAAGAATTTTGAATTACAGTTATATGTTACATAAAAAAACACTTTAAATTGTACTTGTACACCTAAAACTTTAAACATAATCACTGCTCTTGATCTCAGGATACTGTATTACAGTTAGGAGTAAATGAAAAATGTTGTATTGTTTGCTATTTGATTAAAGTAGAGGTTATTGTTTATTATAAAATCCCACAGCTTTACTCAGTGATGCAGTAAACACTACAGAGCGTGTACCTTGCTCTTTTTAAATGGCCAGTTTGATGGAAATGTGCAATTTGTTGATCTGAAACACTTCTGGAGATACTGTAATCTGTCTGACAGTAAGTAAGATGTAAACCTTTAATCTCCTTCACAATTAGCTTCTGCCTTTATCTTTCATCGCAGTTTTACACTGGACAGTGGACGTGGACGACTCCAGAGAGCGTCCGGGGTTTAATTGGCCGTGGACACAATGGGGTTTGTCACCAGAGGAAATTGAAACAGTAAATCATCATTAAATATGTCAACTCCCGCTCGTGAGATCAGACTCTGAGGAAGCATCTGATCCATAAACTGATCAATTACGTGTTACTCCAATGTGTGTTATCCAGCAGTCCCAAAATGTCTCTGATCACTTGAGCAGAAAATCACAACACCAAACACATTTACTCCTCTCTCTCTCTCTCTCTCTCTATGTCTCTCTCTCTCACTCTCTGTCTCTCTATATGTCTCTCTCTCTCTATATATATATATATATATATATATATATATATATATATGTCTCTCTCTCTCTCTCTATATATATATATATATATATATATATATATATATATGTCTCTCTCTCTCTCTCTATATATATATATATATATATATATATATGTCTATCTCTCTATGTCTTAATTAGCCACGAGTAACACATCATAAATTCATGAAGAAATGTTCACTTACTTTCAGTCATTAAAGACCAATGGGAAAACATGATGTGATGTACATTGCTATATATTTTAACCCCTTAAAACCCAAAACATATTATATCCTAGGTTATTATTCAGTAACTGATATATTGCTAGTTGCCATAAAAGTTTGGATCAGTCAATTGGTCAAAGGCATTTAAGGGGTTAACATACGTGTTTTTATGTTTATTTGCGTAAAGTGTAAAGTTAACAATATTAAAATTAAATGGTAACCTGTAAAATGTACAGTTGTTCACTCTGAAGTTTACGCTCAGCTAAATGTTAAACACTGCTATGCTAACGCTATTTAACCCTATGGAACTGAACGTCCTGCTGCTGATCCCTTCTGGGAATGTGCTGATGGCCCTGTGGTCATTGTGAAAACCAGTCAGCGTGTGGAATCACATCTTAACCTGCGTGTTTTCCATCACTGTATAAAATATGAACAAAGCTCTCTTCGCTGTTGATGCAGATTGAAAACAATGTTGTAAGAACATGTGAACCACCAGCATGGGTTATTATAAGACACGCAGAAGAAGAAACTACGAGAGGAAACACATCCACGTGTGAGAAAATAAGCTTTACTAAAAATCCACTGGTGAACGAATGAAGAGGAAAAACAGAAGCTATTCTATAGGAGGCAGTGTGTCTGAGGAAACTGGCGTGAAAGGTTAGTAAAGAGGTCTGTGGTAAAGATGCAGTGGAGCTTTTAATCAAATATAATTTGCCCTAAACCTAAATTACCTTACAATTTAAGGGTCTAAATTTAGCAGTGCCTTGTTTGTTGTTAATTTTTCTCCCCCATGACAGTCCTTTTAAAAAATAACATTTTACAACCTCTCCTTTTCCCTCAGAATTCAACAAGTTGTTGCCGTGCCTTTAATACGACCTCTGTTCTGATTGGCCAGGGCAGTCCTGGCTGAAACACTCCTTATAATTTCAGTGTGAATGGGTGGAGCTAAACTCTGAGGTTGAATCAGGTGGAAATAAATGCACTGGATTGTTTGACATCATAAAAACATAAGAATTCAAAGCAAACTGATGTTTTTTGGAGCTTAATTTCCATAAAGAATGGAGGTGATGAGTGGATATGTTTAAGGATGAACACTGTTTACCAACCAACTTATAGGTAGACAGGAAAACAATATTGTGATATGAAATTAAAAAAATATATAATAATAACAATAATAAATCGTCTGGGTGAAGTGGATAAATGAGAAATTGACTCCTGATTCAAACCAGATCTCAGGGTCAGAGGTGATTCCATTAACTCATTAACGCTAACATAGAAGTGGACAGTGAAAACTTCTACTTCAAAAGTCTCACAAGGTCAGAGAAAAAAAGAAGAAGAAAAAAAATACAGTAAGCAAGATAACCTCCAAATCTCAAAAAAACACACTCACACGCGAGCAAACAAACCACGCGGGCGACCGAGGGAGGACAGACAGCGGCAAAACAACAGAGACGCAGGAAATTAACCTCAAATTGGGATCTACCACGGGACAGAAAAACGCCAGACATCAAACAGAAACATTAAAGGCGAGAGAAGGGAGATAAGATGCTTTTGATGTGTGCGCGAGAGCCAGAGGGGCGCAGCTTTGCCAAAACTGAGGGGACAAAAAAAAACCCTTATTCATTCTTATTCAACTACCTTCATTTCCTTAAAGTTCAGTCCCGAGCTAATCTCCGCTCGTCGGACGAACAGCGCTATTTAAAAAAAAGCAATACAGAAACTTCAGAGTGGAGATAAGTTCTCCAATTATAACACATCCACTCAGTGTCAGTGGCTCAGGCTCTAAATATGGGCCTACAGTAAGTTGAGCTGAGGAGAATGAAAACCCCGCTGCATCTTCAGAGCTAGAGAGAGAGAGAGAGAGAGAGAGAGAGAGAAGAGAACGGCGCTGATTTATACCTTTCTTCTTTGCTTTGCACTTTGGGGTGGGCATCAGAAATATCCAGGCTTTTACTGAAAACAGATTTACTACAGAAAGAACAGAGACGGTGATTACTACACTACATCTACATCCAGAAGCACTGCTCTGTGGCACAGCGCCCTGGGGCTGCACCGATAAATGACTCTGCATTGTAATTGAAATTAATAATAAATTAAATAAATAAAATGACCATAAACTTTTGCCAAAGCATCAGCTGAGAGTGTGTTTACATTTGCACAACTATCTGCCGAGCTGGTGATCAGTCAAAGGATCAGATGTTAAATTGTACAAGCATTACAGCATCTGATAATGAAACATACAGTCTACATGAGTCACCCAGTGATCAGGCTCAGCAACTGACAACGGCACGGGACAAAATATGTCCCATCAGCCATTGGTTTTTGATTCATAGAAAACTTTAAGTGCTTAAATTTATTTATTT
Organism: Hoplias malabaricus; assembly: GCF_029633855.1. Classification (NCBI taxonomy): domain Eukaryota; kingdom Metazoa; phylum Chordata; class Actinopteri; order Characiformes; family Erythrinidae; genus Hoplias; species Hoplias malabaricus. The sequence goes on from NC_089819.1 coordinate 50,800,092, forward strand.
ATTAAGATTTCAGTACATTTATAAAGCTTTAGTGTTTACCGTTTGCCAGGAACTGGCTCTGCTTTTGCACATGTGCAGATGAATAAAAGAAATCAGGGTAAAGGTACACATGTTCTGAACAGTCAGATCCATCCAGGACTAATCACAGGACCCACAGGATCACACGGATAATCAGATAACTGCTGAAACCTGATACTGACGGTGATCATCCTACTGCTGTGAATGTAAACGCACTCGGTGGACAATGGTTGTGAGGTTTATGGGAATGGTAACATATAACAATAAAAACAAAGATGAGTAAAGGATCATAAAGACACAGTGAACCTGTACTGTATCTCCACAATGCCTTTCCATTCTCAGAGCTTCTGCTCCAACCTCTCACAGAGATCCGGGTGAAAGTGAAACAATGCCATGAATCGAGCCAAATTTCACTCAGAAGCGCGATTAGCTGCAAAACTGCTCAGGGAACATACATCCCTCTGAACGTTATGATGGATGTTCACTTATAAATATTGTATTGTCGCTGGCAGAACAAAACCTCCCGGTTCTAAAATGGTACATTTACAGTTGGAGAAGAAAAACACTTCCAACGTTCAGTGGATTTCAATGTGACTGCTTTGGTTTTACCGAATATTCACAGATTTTTAAGGTCCACTGGCCACTTCCAATAGCAGAAATGACCAAGAAACTCGGGTAACAAGGTTTTGTCCTGAAAGCGAATTAATGCAGTCATTCAAATGTTTGGAATCATTGTTTTCATTAAAGAAAATCTAATTTCAGGAAAATGTCTGCTTGCTTCACTTAAAAGTACACAAACATACATTTTAAATTTGGTAATTAAAATTCCAGCCCTCAATTAAACACCTACTAATTATATATGGTCATCATATTGACATAATTAAAGGTATTTATTTATAAATTAATTAATTAGTTAATTCATTCATTATCTGTAACCCTTATCCAGTTCAGGGTCGCGGTGGGTCCAGAGCCTACCTGGAATCATTGGGCGCAAGGCGGGAATACACCCTGGAGGGGGCGCCAGTCCTTTACAGGGCAACACACACACACACACATTCACACCTACGGACACTTTTGAGTCGCCAATCCACCTGCCAATGTGTGTTTTTGGACTTTGGGAGGAAACCGGAGCATCCGGAGGAAACCCACGCAGACACAGGGAGAACACACCAACTCCTCACAGAGAGTCACCCGGAGGAAACCCACGCAGACACAGGGAGAACACACCACACTCCTCACAGACAGTCACCCGGAGCGGGAATCGAACCTACAACCTCCAGGTCCCTGGAGCTGTGTGACTGCGACAAAAAAAAAAAAGGCGTAACACAGTGGTTCCCAAAGTGGGAGCCTGGGGCTGTTGTGCTAGCACGGCTAGGTTTGTCGGGGGGTTCACTGCCTTAAACTGAATTTGCCTGCTCCTGCATCACCACTTCAAAGTCCCACCCCTCGGATTGATGGGATTTGTTCATTAGATTTATGATGTAAGAAACCCTGGCTGCCTGAATTCGTCTGTTTGCGACTGGTTTTGGAACACTGCTGTTTCAAAAGAGTATTACTCGGCTGTGGCACTGACCACTCGTTACATTATACGACATAAACAACAGCATACGAACATGGCGACTTTTCCCTGGAAGCATTTAATCGCATTTAAACATAATTTGTTGAAAGATTCCAAACTTTTGAAAGGTAGTGTATTCGCTGACATCCTCCGTAAGCAAGTGGGTGGGGGCATCGAATGGGGGGAGGGTCTGTATACCTCTGCCCATGCTGGGTCATGTCGATGGCTCGTCGGACAGGAACAGGAGAGCCTCCCTCTGTCACACTCAACACCTCCATTGACTTGCGCTCCGGCCTCCTCTTGTTGTGTCTGGTCAGCAGTGGAGAGTCCACTCTCTTCCTGGGAGGGTCTGAGAGCCCAGCAAGCAATCATTAATATGGTCATTACAGGAGCTAGTCAGGTCATTACAGGATCTTGTACAGTAATTACAGCAGATTAAGAGCTTAATAAAATGCTTTTAGACCTAAACGAGACGAGTGGGCTGGACAGGGTCCACATCTGAGTTAGTAAGAGGAAGAGGAAATAAAGGTGGTCCGTACCAATCTCATTGCGAGGGGGCAGGTTCTGGTCTTCGTGACTGGGATACCTCTCTTTACGGTCCAGCAGCAGGAAATAGATCATCTTCTCCTGGTTGTCACTAGAATGAACAGGTTAGATTAGTAGGAGGGTCGAGAGAGCAATGAAGACCTTAGGATGGAGCTATGGACAAGTTACTGGACACGATTATTCCACTGTTCACACACAGGTTTTATATCTCCCCTAGGCTGTGGGGCATTGGAACTGAGTTGTCCAGACTTTTGAAATGAGTTGGGGTGAATCCCACTTCTTCTTTTACCACTTTACGAGTTTTCGAGTGCCCCCTGGAGCAACCAACCCTGCTTTACAAGGTTTAATGGTCTTCCAGTAATCATGAAATGAAAAGATTCCTCAAGAGCCTTATAGATCATCAGAACCAACTAGGTGACTAGTGGTGCTCTGTAGGAGCTCTGCCAGTCTGCAGTGATGTCAGATGAGTGCTGCTGGACTTCGGGTAAACGTTTGGGCATCATACACCATCAGAAGAGTCCCACATAGAGTTTCACAGTTTATCACCCATTCCCAAATCTTCTGTGAATTCAGCTTCTTATTTGAACCTTCCAGTTCCACCTTAACTTTTGTAGTAGCCTCAGGTGCTACATTTGCTTCTCTATTTAAGGTGGAACTGCTCATTTTCTACCCAGATATCAGCATACCAATGTTTTACGCTTGTTATTAAGAAAATGGTCATCATTAGTGCTGCCCATTGATTAACTGAAAATGAACTAATAAAAAAAATGGTAAGATTAATAGACATTAATCACATCCTCCCTTTTTAAGAGTGAAGTTTTTAATAATGAATATTTTGTATAATGTAAAATAAAAGAATCAATAAAAGATAAACACAATTGAATTATATTTAGAAGACAAGGTAAGTGTATGTCTATTTATAGTAGTAGTGTTTATTCATTCATTCATTCATTCATTATCTGTAACTCTTATCCAGTTCAGGGTCGCGGTGGGTCCAGAGCCTACCTGGAATCATTGGGCGCAAGGCGGGAATACACCCTGGAGGGGGCGCCAGTCCTTCACAGGGCAACACACACACTCACACATTCACACCTACGGACACTTTTGAGTCACCAATCCACCTACCAACGTGTGTTTTTGGACTGTGGGAGGAAACTGGAGCACCCGGAGGAAACCCACGCGGACACAGGGAGAACACTAGTAGTGTTTAATGATTAAAAAATATAATCACAACAAAAATAAAGTTAAAACGCAAGCACTTCCGTGTATTTTTGGATGATAAATGTGAAGTGTAATAAGTATGACAACCTGGTTAGAAGAAACCATACTTTTTCCACTTTATCTCTGTGTAACTCTTAGAAACCCTTCAATTGCTGAGTAAAAGTTTTAAGTCAGAGCTTTAGCTTCGGTCACAGAACTTTTAATAGAGAAAATTAAAGCTATATAACAGCTCAAGGCTCAAATAGGGAAATGTGTGTGTGCATGTGTGTGTGTGTGTGTACACGTGTGAGAGAGAGAGAGAGAGAGAGAGAGAGAGAAGTGTATGTCATTTATTTAATACATATTTCAGCAAAAATGTTTAATGTTCTTGAATGAATCACTAAAAGTCAAAAGAAAATACACAGATTTTAGTATTTCCCCAACACACAGAAACACTCATCAAGACAAAGAGGAGAGAACCTTGTCCCTGGAGACACCGGCCGACGAGACAAAGACAAACCACCTGCGTGTGAGTGTAGGAGTGCGGCGTTAAGAGATGCCATGAGAATTAGCAGTAGATCTGTGGTTTTGGAGGGTGTGGTGGTAAAGTGGGGAGGGGGGGTGTAAATGAGGGGGGTGAATGGCCCCCCTCTGTTGAAAGTGCTCAGGGAGAGAGAGGCTGAAGTGCTTTAGGGGAAAAGAGCTGTTCATCCATCAGCTGCATTAAGAGGAAGCTGAGCCTCCACGGTGGATGGTGCAGGTGGTAATTGCAGGAGTTTTTGGGCGGATGATGAACGAGGGAAAGGGAACAGACCTTCGCTAACGGCCCGCGGCTAACGGCTGATGCTCTGTGGGTTTATTCGCTCTGAGAAACGGCCGTAAAATACTTCCACACTTCAGCAGACGGCGTCCCAAAACAAACAGTGTCACTGAGGGAGACTCCAACAAGCTTCAGGGAGGAGTTAGTGGACGTTGGGGCTGATTATTTAGGCCCACTGATTATTACAGCACGGACCACCTGCTTAATTAAGTGCATTAACCATTTCATTAAAGGGCTACACATATGTCAATGTCCAGTGATGGTTGGTTGATACCATTTAAAGTCATTGGTTAATTTATTAATTAACTAATTACAAAGACATAAATAAATAAAAATACAAAATGTCTGAAGATTTCTGTGAAGATTGGATGGCATTCAGCCACAATAACAATTACGTTAATCAGTAATTAAGCCATTTAGGTGTAAATACTCATTCAGAATGGGTTGATGTGAAATGCACTATCCTGTAGAAACTTACGGTGCTTTTCCACTGCACGACACCTACCCTACCTCACTCTACTTGCATTCTGGTACCTGGTTCATTTTCTACTACCCCCATGAGAGACAGTAGATAGAAAAGCAAAAGTAGCAGAGTAGAGTTGTGTAGGTACCAAAAAAGCCCCATTACTGTTGACAGTGGGAACGATAGGCACCAGACGGATGAACTTTGGTAGCTATCACCACCACTGTGAACATACTGGAGCCTGCTGGTTTCTGTATAACTAACCATTGATATCAAAACAGTGATGGTGGACTACAGCAGACAAATTTGACTCTCTCTCCTCCACTCAGAGTTACTCACTCGTCCGAAAGCAAGTCCTTCATCAGTTTGTTTTTATCTCGGAAGCAGCCGAGCGAGTGCATGCTCTCCAGCACGTCCGGGTCGATGTCCTCGGCCGAGGGCAGCGTCCGGATGGCCACTTTCCGCGGGGCGGGCTGCTCTGGCTCAGGCTCGTTCTTCCCTCCTCTGGACACAGCAGGAGGAGGAAATGGTTAATATCACCACTCACAAAAGAACGTCCTGATCAGTCATGTCTCTGTACTATGAACACTTTCTTTGCACTGCTCTTGGATTTGGGATAGAATGTGTGTGTGTGTGTGTGTGTGTGTGCTGTTCAGGACCCGCCTGATCTTTTCATCCATACATTTTTAAAAGGCTCTCCGTCCTCACACTTCAAGCTAAGAGTAAGGAAATGTCGGTGTGTGAATACAGAGTGAGGAGTGTTCAGGAGAAACTGCACTATAGCGGAGATGCTACCTGTCGCCCTGTCAGCACTTTACAAAACTTAGGACCTGAAACATCCACATTGGAACATCTCACTGAGAAAACAAGCATTTGCTGACACTGATTGTTGCTTCTAAAACGCTGATGAATATGTGCACAATAAGATATTTATGAAGACTATAAGGATTTAATTCTAACTACATATAAAGGCAAATTCCAACATCCCAGCATAAGAACAGCGTTTGTCAGTTTTGGTGCCGAAAGTATTACTGAAACGGACACAATGTTATAAAACATTATTTTGAAACAAGCCTTAATAACGGTATATACCAGGGGTCGGCAACCCGCGGCTCTTTGATCCCTCTGATGCGGCTCAGCTTTTGAAAATAATTAATGAGTATTTAATTAAAATGTATTTTATTTTAGTTTGTTCATTTTCAAAATGTAATTCTATGAAGGTTATGCCGATCTTGTAACATCTAAAATATTTTAATATTTAATATTTAAAATATTTTTGTCGCTCTCAATACACGTCACAACTTCCGATGTGCGACACCCGCCAGTGTGCGGTTTCTGGAACTTTCTGACCGCTGACTGCACGGCGCCAGTAAAATAATGACGGCGCGCAGAGAGAGGACAGCGTTTTTGTTTGCTGCCAGTGGATAATTTAAGTTCGGCGTTTTTTTCCCCCATTACTACAAGGACTCAAATAGACGTTGAGTATTTTACTTAACCGTCAACACAACGTCTTTTTTTCAGATTTAAAAATGTTTTGTTGAATGCAGAAATGTTATTTCATTTTCTCTGCTGTCGTTCATTGATTTTATAAATGTAACACAGTATAGTTTGTTTATACACAGCACAAAGGCAAAAAAAAAAACCTTTTATATTCAGTGTTATTTCATGTAAAATCTCAAAAGGGTTTTGTGGCTCCCAGTGTTTTCTTTACTGTGTGAAATGGGTCCAAACGGCTCTTTGAGTGGTAAAGGTTGCCGACCCCTCGTCTGTACTGTGCTACGTCATGAAAGAAATACATAGGAATTGTGTCGCCTTCAACACGCTCCCTCTGTAGAGTATTCAATATAACATCAAGATGTGCTTTTCTTAAAAAAAACATCATAAAAAAACAAAATTAATACATAAAATATTCATATATCCAGTCACATACACCCCCCCCCCCCCCACACACACACACACTCACTCTCTGTACCCCTCCTACCCAGGTCTGTCTCCCCTTCGTCTTTTTTCTTCCTCCTTCCTTCCTTCGCTCTCTCTCCCCCCTACTACTGAACATCACTCTGACATTCCATTAATCAGAACAGTCGTGTCTACAGTTCACGTTCACTGATGCATACAAATGTGTTCATGAAACCAAACGCACTAACATTCAGTAGCAGTCAAAATGTTGGACATATCTGCTCCTACTACAGAAGGCTGCCATATTTTCTATATTTTTCCATATTTTCAAATAACAGTGAAGACATCAGAGTCGCTCACAGAATACAGAACGGTGACCGAAAACATACACACGTTTTAACTAGGAGCCTTCCTCTGCCTTGGGCTTCTCTCAAGAAGATAAAGAGCTTCATGATATCCACATGAAGAACAGCTGCACATGAGAAGACCTCATTGGCTGTTAAACATTTCTTGTTTAGAGGGCATTTTAAAGCCCCATTGGGGGTTTGTTTTTTAGAAATAAATTCATATAAAGCACAGAACCCTCATTCAGTAGGTGTCCAAATTGTATACGGGTACTGAATATGTGCTGAAAACACTCAAATCAATGCAGCACACACACACACAAGACCTAGAATACAGACTCATACTCACATGTACCACGTGTGCTTCTGTATCTGCTCTAACTGTAAAGAGAAGAGAGAAGATTAAAACAGCGGGAAATCTGCTTTCATCAATATCATTTCATTATCATGCAATTACAGAAGAGACTGAGAAATTAGAAAAAGGGTCCAAAGAAAGTGGGGGAGTATGGGGGCAGAGAGAATGGAGTCATTTCATGTTGGCAACTAGTGTGTGTGTGTGTGTGTGAGTGTGTGCCCTGCTGGCAAAGTCGAATTTCTGCCCTCGTTGTCCCAGCCTGTGATCATGGAGCTGTAACTGGAGACACCACAGAGACACAGAGCGAGCTTTAGCACGTCTCTAATTAGCCCAGAAAACCGAGGTGCCGCAAGTACGGAAGCTCGCGGGGGTCATCTCAGTGCTATGTGTCAGCGAGGAAAATGCCTTAATGATATTAAGCTGCGACTTAATGACACCCAGCTATAAATACGATCCTCAAAGCAGCTCCATCAGAGCCCGGCGATGGAGCCAGGCTCCCGTCTCTGGCCGAGCCTCGCAAAAGCCATCGGAAAACAAGAGGCAGGCGAGCGCCGGGCCGCGGGAAACAAGCTCAGCAAGGTATCGCTGCCACAATGGCTCATCAGGCCACATTATGGAAATGCTCTCCTATCATCTCCAACACATTGTACTGCGTGTGCCAGCGCTGAGCGGAGGGATGGAGGCTATTCTCCCAGCAACACTGCGCTGATGGAGTTGGCCGCTTCCCCGTCCCCTCAAACTCAGCTCGGAACCTGCCAGAAAGAACAACCTGCAGCCAGCTGGAGAGGATGAACTCTCTCTGATGGGAGCACCCGGAGTAAACCCACGCAGACACAGGGAGAACACACCACACTCCTCACAGACAGTCACCCGGAGGAAACCCACGCGGACACAGAGAGAACACACCACACTCCTCACAGTCACCCTGACTAAACCCACGCAGACACAGGGAGAACACACCAACTCCTCACAGACAGTCACCCGGAGGAAACCCACGCGGACACAAAGAGAACACACCACACTCCTCACAGACAGTCACCCGGAGTAAACCCACGCAGACACAGGGAGAACACACCACACTCCTCACAGACAGTCACCCGGAGGAAACCCACGCGGACACAGAGAGAACACACCACACTCCTCACAGACAGTCACCCGGAGGAAACCCACGCAGACACAGAGAGAACACACCACACTCCTCACAGACAGTCACCCGGAGAAAACCCACGCAGACACAGAGAGAACACACCACACTCCTCACAGACAGTCACCCGGAGTAAACCCACGCAGACACAGGGAGAACACACCACACTCCTCACAGACAGTCACCCGGAGGAAACCCACGCAGACACAGGGAGAACACACCATACTCCTCACAGACAGTCACCCGGAGGAAACCCACGCAGACACAGGGAGAACACACCATACTCCTCACAGACAGTCACCCGGAGCGGGAATCGAACCCACAACCTCCAGGCCTCTGGAGCTATGTGACTGCGACACCACCTGCTGTCCCACCGTGCCGCCCAAAAAAAAAGTATTTAAAAGTGTAAAACCATGCAGGTAATGAGGACAGGACACAGGAATATCCCTAAATGGCAATGTTGAATCAAAAAATGCTAGATTTTGCATAAAATGTAATAAAACATGTTTCCAAATTTTCAGTGCGGATTTTCATGTGTTAAACCAGTTATGGGTTCCATAATCTTCCTTAAATTAAAGTAGAAATAAATGATTTGTTTTCTTTTTCAATAAGTTATATATATATATATAAATGCATTAATATTGTGCATTGTGTAGATATTATAAGAATATTCATACAGAATATAGACGGCTTATTTGCACAAGCCACTTCAGTCAACAACAACACAATACGTACGGCTTAAATCCTCCAGGACTTGAAACAAAACAAACTGAGAAAAACTATAGGCCTAATATTTAAATGCATGTAAATGTGTCTTTTTTCTCCTGATAAAGACTTCCAGAAAGAACACAGTAAAAGCGGGCTTCGGATCTGGTATCAGACGAACGAGACCCCCCTGGCAGGATTTCCCGTTCTTCATGGCTTCCTCTCAGACAAGGGGCTGTTGTTTCCAATCAGTCAGATGTAGTGTGTGAAGACCCTTCTATTTGATTTTTCACTCGAAAGCAGAAGGACAGGGACATTTCAAAGAACCGTATTAAGATAAGCTCTTAAACCCTTGGCCACTCTACCATGCAGGAAAGAAGAGGACAGGGAGAGAGATAGAGAGTTAGAGGGGTGGGCGAGGGAGGCAGGGACTGAAGAAGAGAAAGAGAGATAGAGTTAGAGGGGTAAGGGCTGGGCGAGAGAGGCAGGGAAGGAGAGAGAGAGAGAGAGAGAGAGAGAGAGGGGTGTGTGTAGGGGGTTGGGCGAGAGAGGCAGAGAGACATGAGAAAAGCCTGTATTGGATTAGTTCTGCTGTGTGTTGACCTGAAATGACAGCGCTCATTCTGACGGGCTCTCGAACCCAGACTCATTTGCTAGAGATCAGCTTAACACACTGCACTTGTCTGGAGAATCAAACTGTGTGTGTGTGTGTGTGTGTCAGGGGATCCTGCTGAGACGGGGTGTGTAGCTTTCTCTTTACTGTCACCACCTGGGTGTCTTTCATGGGAGTGATATACGGAAACAAAGATGTTGGGGAATGCATTGCAATGCGTTGAGTACAGAACACAGGGAGTTTCTGTCAGAAGACGGAAAACCACAACTCAATTTATTCTCCATTCACCGGATTCAGGGCAGATATATTCAGCTCTCCTGAGCAAGTGTCCTGTCTGCAAGAACAGGAGAACTGTGTCCCACTCTTTCAAAGGGGACACGTCCATGCCCACCAACCCACACACTGTGTAACAACACCACCCACTCTTTAAGGGCTACCTAAGCCAGAAAAACATGGGATAAAACAAGTCATTCTGATATTGTGCTGCATCTTAAGAGTGCAGAGACTTTAGAATCCCCCCTCGTATGAGTCTCTCCAAAGAGGGCGCTGGACCCGCATTTATGTGGAGTTTAAACGGAGCGAAACAGACACAACGAGCGTGGAGAAGTAAGACACTGAGTAAATCGGAGTAAACAAGAACAGAAAAGAAAGAGAACTGAAAGTAAACAGCTAAAAAACCTGAGCTTTTGCTCCTCGCTCCTCACTGCTGTGCACTCAGCTCATTACATAATTAAAGGAACAAGTGCCCAAACTGGTTGTTCTGAACAGGGCTGTTTAGACAGGGGGAGAATGCTGATGTGGTGTTTGGTCCTTGTGGTATTTTGACCAAAGCAGGGCACAGATGTTTGGTTAAGACCCAGAACTGTGCTCACTTGTGGAAAAGAGGTAGAATCTATCCATCCATCCATTATCTGTAACCCTTATCCAGTTCAGGGTCGCGCGGGGTCCAGAGCCTACCTGGAATCATTGGGCGCAAGGCGGGAATACACCCTGGAGGGGGCGCCAGTCCTTCACAGGGCGACACACACACACACTCACACCTACGGACACTTTTGAGTCGCCAATCCACCTACCAACGTGTGTTTTTTTTGGACTGTGGGAGGAAACTGGAGCACCCGGAGGAAACTCACACCGACACAAAGAGAACACAACAACTCCTCACAGACAGTCACCCGGAGAAAACCCACACCGACACAGAGAGAACACAACAACTCCTCACAGACAGTCACCCGGAGAAAACCCACACCGACACAGAGAGAACACAACAACTCCTCACAGACAGTCACCCGGAGAAAACCCACACCGACACAGAGAGAACACAACAACTCCTCACAGACAGTCACCCGGAGAAAACCCACACCGACACAGAAAGAACACAACAACTCCTCACAGACAGTCACCCGGAGGAAACCCACGCAGACACAGGGAGAACACACCAACTCCTCACAGACAGTCACCTGGAGGAAACCCACGCAGACACAGGGAGAACACACCACACTCCTCACAGACAGTCACCCGGAGGAAACCCACACAGACACAGGGAGAACACACCACACTCCTCACAGACAGTCACCCGGAGGAAACCCACGCAGACACAGGGAGAACACACCACACTCCTCACAGACAGTCACCCGGAGGAAACCCACACAGACACAGGGAGAACACACCAGCTCCTCACAGACAGTCATGCGGAGGAAACCCACACGGACACAGGAAGAACACACCAACTCCTCACAAACAGTCACCCGGAGGAAACCCACGCAGACACAGGGAGAACACACCAACTCCTCACAGACAGTCACCCGGAGAAAACCCACGCAGACACAGAGAGAACACACCACACTCCTCACAGACAGTCACCCGGAGTGGGAATCGAATCCACAACCTCCAGGAGCTGTGTGACTGCAACACTACCTGCTGCACCACCGTGCCTCCCTATACAAGCTTTAATTGATCTGTGTAAATATGAGCACTTATAATCAGTAATTTTTATCTCCTGATAATGAGGTAAACCCTCTGCCTGCAACAACAACAGTCTCCTTTCTTCTCAGGCACAACCTCTAATTTAAATATTTGGGCCAGTTGTTACATAATCTATAATTGGTTATTTTAGTGACATTAAATGTTGTTGACTTTAATTAAACGTAGAACCAGTAGCTAACAGCTAATTATCTCCAAATAGACTGCTGTCAATGGACTACTGTGTTGGAGTACTGACCGTGAGTCTTTTAGCTGCGTCCACTTCGATCATGCCCCTCAGCAGGTTCTGGCAGTCTGGAGGAATGAAGTGAGGCATGTGGAAAACCCCCAACTTCACCTTCTCCAGCAGGTTCCTCAGGTTGTCGTCATCAAACGGTAGCGCACCCTGAAAACAACAAACCAAAACAGCAAAGAGCATTAACACTAGAACCCAGGACAGGGTTTAAATCCTAAGTCTAAGGCTACATGAGCCTACATCACTAACAAAACTGACGTGGTTATGAGCTTCCAAACAGAAGAAAAGGGCCTCAGATCAGTGACAGTTAGCTTTGGTTTGTGTCAAGTTCTGTGTATGTTTTTTTTATTTTACATCAGTGAGGTTCACCACAGCTCCCGACCCTGGGAAGACATCTGATAAACGACTGGGACCAAACCGAGAAGTGACGGATGTGCGGTCCATGTAACAGATGATGTAATCAGACTAAAGCTGGCAGCCACTGTCAGTGAAAAAGAAAACAAATGACTGGGGAAAAAAAAAAACATCAGGAAAGCAATTCCAGCTCGGATGTAAAGCCTCGGAGAAGAGCGAGGAGAGAAGAGCTGCTCCTTTTCCAGCGGAGAGCTGATTGTTTGCTGAAGTGCATACAGCAGAAATGGAAAACACAAATACAGCAGCGGAGGGAGGAATCAATCAGGTTTGTAATCAAGGTGGAGCAGCTGCTTCAGGCTACGATCCAGACGCTGATCACGCAGGACCGCAAACACACGACCAGGCCAAAACCTCTGAGATCAGGAGGTCAGGGAGCTGCTGCCAGGGTAAAAATTCGATTACACATTCTGTTCCCTTCATTTAACGCTTAGCTGCAGTTTCCCTGGTCACAACAAAAAGCTAGACCCATTAAATATTCATGAAATGTCCATGAAATGGAAACAAATATGTCGCCTAAAGTCTGGGACATTGTTTTCAATAGTTTTGTGAAAAGGATTTTTTTGAACATTGTGTGTTTACAAGTAGTTTATTGTTGAAAGAATCAGGGGGCAATGGAAGATTCTCAATAGCTAATCACAACAAGGGCAGATCGCAACGTACATAAAGAATTACACAGAGGATACGTGTTATTACATTATTTTAAAATGTGACCAAACACTCTTTAGGCGAGGGAGCAGGATTTCAGCTGATGTATTAAAGGTAGAATCGCTGCAATCCTCTCCATGAACCTTAAATCTTATAAAGGAGAGCTTCAACAGTAAGTGCTTACTCCAGAGAACAAAGAATTCTGCCCCTGTTCTCTGCTGTAATGAAGATGATTCAGCGGCTCTAGAGACACCGCAGCGGGCCTTTGGAAAGATTACTATTACCTTTAATAGCAGAAAACCTTCACTGAGCAGATTCCTCTCTGACTCGGCTGGCCAGGTGTAGTCTCATGTTCTCTGCTCTATTTCATACGGTCTAGTTTTTGTTTGTGGGTTGTATTTTGATGTCTTTTACCAGAGATCCATCAGTAATAATATTTTTGTGCTGATGCCCAGTGCATACTAAGTCCTAAGTATCTGGTTTTTCATTTACAACAAATCCATCGAAGTCAAGACAATCCAGAATGACTGAGGTCTGAGGACTGTTTCTTGTATCTTACTTGTATCTATTACTTGTAGAGGATGTATATAAATACACATAGCACAATAAGGCTTTCATATGATTTGAAAAAAAGGAATGAACAGTCTTTACCAAAGACAAAGTCACAGTACGATAACATGTAACACAGAGGAACATCTCAGTTTTATTAAAGCCTCACTTACCACTAAAAGTGCAAAGAGAATGACCCCACAGCTCCAGACATCTGCTTTCCTCCCATCATACTTTTCTCCCTGAGAGAGAGAGGGAACGAGAGAGAGAGATGGTTAGAGGGCAGCCTGGTCTAAGAGCACCATTAGAGGAGATGGCTCGGAGAGTACACTTACCCTAATCACCTCTGGGCAGGCGTAGTGCGGAGAACTAAAATAAACGAGAGAGAGAGAGAGAAAGGAGTGAGAGAATGTTTAACATCAACCCTGTCTTACCTAATACATCATCAACAACGCGTTCAGAAAATTTGTCCCCTGTAACTCATTCAAATGAACCCCTCAGAGCAGCTGTTGTTATTTCTCTGCTGCTCATGCTAAAGTGGATCAGTGTGTGGAACCCGGGCATTGCTACTGTGTTTTCTATCACTGAGTAAAAGATGCCCCATGCTGTGTTTATTGCTGTACTGCAGTAGTAACTATAATATACACAGAAAGAAACTTATTTCCCACAATCCTTTGGAAATCTCTCATGCATCCATTCACACATACACAAACAAACACATATTCATGTATCTACATATATATATATATTTACATAAAAAAACAAGAATTCCCTTCCAGCCTTTCAGGTATACCCCTCCAACGGCTGATGGGCTGCTGTGTTGGTGGCGTGGCCTCAGCACTCCTCCACGGTCACTACTGAATGTTCCAATAATGTAACATTAGATTTTAATGACTTGCTGCTGGAGCTGTGTAAAAGTGTAGTGCTCTAACTGTCCGGACTGTTTAATGTGTTTACGAGTGATGCTGGGGACGCTGCAGTTGTTTGACGGTGCTGTCAGACGAAGCTGTCTGTTGGCCTCACCGGAGCAATGCAAAACCTTTCTGCTGTAAAGAGGTGTCCCCTGATTGCACATGCTACATAGCATTATGGAAATATATGCAAATGCGGGCAATTTGTAGCGAGCAAGCGGTGCCATGTCAGAATCGGGCTAATTAAATCAACATTCTTCACAAAACCATCTCAGACGTGGTGGCGTTGGCATTGTTTTGGAAGGGAGAACATTATATGTTATAATATTATCATTATTCCCTAGCAACCAGCATCAGGAGCAGCGTGTATGGATATAGTGCAGGTGATGGATGCTACATGGGATATACATACAAGGCTAAAACACCTTTTATAGGGTGCTTTCAGTGGCTTGAAGAGGATCCAGTCATCACTGAAGTAGCTGCACATCAGTTTTCGGTCACCAAGCCCTGTGCGGAGAGTTGGCCACAGGGATATAAAGCCATCCAATGCCCTTAGAAGATGACCAATACCTGGTGTAATGTTTCTGTGATTGAATTCAATCCAATTCTCACAGCAATGTATAAGTGTATATCCTAAAGAAGTCCCAGAACAGCAGATGTAGATAGTGCAGTAAAGACTTTAACCCCTGATTAATAACTTTAATTAAAGAAGAAGCACTGAACATGTGGGAACAGTGAAGTCAGCCCTCATTTTACAAACAGGGTCAGTCGGGTTTATAATAAAACACTTTTTTCCTGGTGATTAATACTGACTTGTCCATATGTGCAATGTCTCTCACATACAGGAACAGTGAGATCTTTTCTATAGAACACAGGCTTCCTGCTCTGTGTGGGTGGACCCTTTCAAAATGCAGAGCAGAATAACATCAATAGCCTACAATGCAGACAGAAACATTGCTTGAAAGTGCACACATTAACTTTGCAAATGCCTTGCTTCCCGTGAAGAATGTGTAGATTGTTGCAGCCTAAAATCTTAGTAATAAAATATATTTAACTGAAAAGCACTCTTGGTATTTTTAACATTTGCATGTTTTGCTTCGTCGTATTACACAGGTGTTTTATGTTCACGAAGCAAGCTCCTGTCCACTGGTGGCGCTGTTTTCTTAAATAAACTCAAACTCTTTTTACCTAAAAGGGAACTGCAAATACAGTGCTGTTTTCTGTTAGCGATAGCGTGACACAACCACAAAACACTGCTGTTTCTTATCCTTTAGAGCTTTGAGTTTGGTTTATAGTAAAGTTTAAGGTTAAGTCTAGTTTTACAGTTAAATGTAGGATTAGGTTTACAGATAAGTTTAAGGTTAAGTAAAGGTTAGACTCAGTGCTAGGGTTTGGCGAGGTTTGCAAGAAATTCACATCAACTAGGGTGACCAGACGTCCTCTTTTACCCGGACATGTCCTCTTTTTTAGACTTAAAAAAATGTCCGGGCGGAATTTCACAAACGTCTGGGATTTTGTTTTTCTAGAGCTTACATAGAACTTCGAGAAGTTTCGTTCACAAACTAGTCCCGCCCTCCCCTACTCCGATTGGTTCGCTTGATTGAGAAGGGGGCGTGGTGAAGTAGCCTAAAATCTTCTGATTGGACGGTCTGACTGTAGAGCTACCGTTATTGGTCGATAACCTTCTCTGTAAACATTTAATTGGTCAGTCTGCACGTTAGTAGTCCTTGTTTACGTCAGGCAAAGCTCATGTACCCACCCTCATCTCGAGCAGCTATGCCGAAACGTAATTGTAAGTTCTCGGATGAATTATAAAAAGAAATTCCCATGTTTTCCCATGTGTAGCAAATAAAGGTGTAAAGGACCTAAAAGCACACATAGGTTCGGCTAAGCATACAACGGCAGGGAGGGGCGAGAGCTCATCACCCCCCCCATCTCAGACCCTATAACAATCCTTTAGTAAAATATGCATATGTAACAAATAACCACCAAACAGCCTGTTTTAAATACATTGATTCTGTGATGTCACAGGGAATTTTTGAATTCCCTTGACGCAGAGCACACTGTAAAACACAGGTCACACATGACAAAGTCATTAGGACAGTAACCTGTCTTAATTAGACTGTTTCACATACAGGTGAATGCAAAAGTTTGGGCACGCCTGAATCAAACATGTACACGTTAAACTCACACTAGAAATTAAAGGTTTAATTTATTTTCACTCCAAAAAAATCAAGCAATACATCACTCCACCCTGGGTTTCTGAACTTTTCCATCCAACCTCAGTGCGTTTTTGTCGCAGGCAGCTGGCAACCCAGGGTTACCTTCATTCCAAAAATAGACTTCGTGCACATCACAGCGCTGTGAATAGATTTTGCACAAGTCGGAAAAATCCAAATAACTTCCAGAGCCACATTGCGTGGGGAAGTGAGGAAGGAGGAATTACGCACACTTGAGATTTCCCTCCATTCTGGTGACAGTGTGTGTGTGTGTGTGTGTGTGTGTGCGTGTGTGTACATGATAGAGGATTAAGGTAGTAAATCAGGGAAGCCGTGGGGGGTGCTTAAGCCCCTCTGAAATGAGCCTGATGGTAAGAAATGACTCATTGAGAGCAGGACGTGCTCGCTGGCTAACGGAAAAATTCCCTGAGATTGTGTCGCTGGTTCTGCTGCTGGTCTGACAGTGGGGAGGGCAAAAGAAACACCAAGAACAAACTTTTTTTGGCTTTAATCTTCTCCACTCGGTTCTGGGTAGTTCTGAGTCCAAAGGAGCTCGCTACTTCGCTATAGTGTCATCTGCAGAACTGCAGTAACACCTCTGAAAGATAAGAGACGGCCCAGAACATGTGCTCTGATGCCGTTACCAAGTTTATTAGCTCGCTAAATCACCAGCTCCCTTAAAAGCACTTAAGGGAGGAATACTGTGCTAGCATGCTAGCTGCGGACATTCCTGCAGATAAACACGGTTCTAGATAAAGAATAGTCCGAGTTATTTGGCCAAGTTGGCAATGTTTCTCTTGCTACGTTACCAGAAGTGCAGAACATCCACAGGCTTGAAAAAGAGGCTCGCAAATTCCAAAACTGGGTCAAGTCACCAAGCAAAAAATCAGCCCCAGCTACAAATCAGAGGAATGTGTGATGCAGTGCACAACACACACACACACACACACACACACACACACACACAAGTCCCCCTCGTATGCTGCATGCATGTGTGTAAGGTCTGCGTTTTTTATTTATTTATTTTTTTATTCAATCCGAGTCCATTACCCGTGGTAAACAGAATACATTTGTGTCAAGCCGACAGCACGCGAGGAGGCTAAAGATGAATGTGTTTAATTAAAAACTGTCATATCTGCGCTTAGAGATGGGCCAGCCAGCCATGAGGGAACAATCAATAACCACAGAGCACCAGCGCCATCCAAATGCACCGCAGCACTGGGGCGACCACAAGCAAGTGCTAATATGAGACAGAGGACAGATATGAAGCAGGGGTTAAGGTTTTTAGTCATTGAGACAAATACAACGCACACTACCAGTTCACTACTGTAGCTTTTCCACTGCACGGTACCTACGCCACTCGGCTGTACTCTGCTTTTCAGCTCTTTCAAGCGAGCCGACTAAACCATGATGTGTAAATTTGTGTAGCAATTATGATTGGCTGCCTCTGGTTAATGGTACCACCTTCCCTCTCCTGATTGGCTGCCTCTGGTTATTGGTACCACCTTCCCTCTCCTGATTGGCTGCCTCTGGTTATTGGTACCACCTTCCCTCTCTTGATTGGCTGCCTCTGGTTATTGGTACCACCTTCCCTCTCTTGATTGGCTGCCTCTGGTTATTGGTACCATCTTCCCTCTCTTAATTGGCTGCCTCTGGTTATTGGTACCACCTTCCCTCTCCTGATTGGCTGCCTCTGGTTATTGGTACCACCTTCCCTCTCTTGATTGGCTGCCTCTGGTTATTGGTACCACCTTCTCTCTCTTGATTGGCTGTCTCTAGTGCTTGGTATCACGTTACCACTCCTGATTCGTAGTTTTCCTTGGTTCTCATAAAAATCAATTGCAATTGATGCCATTTGTGTTTCTCCTGCTTTTTATCTGTAAGGGATTTAGGGAAGATCTGTGTATTTTGGTTCACTTTTGTATTTCTTTTTGTTGTTTTTGGTAAGGTCTCTCTCTCTCTCTCTCTCTGTTTTTGTTTGTTATTTTGACATTGTTGTCTCCTAAAATTTAAAGTTTGTTACCTTTATGCTGTGGCCAGAATTAGACGGAAATAGTTGAGCAGTGTAAGTAACATGAAGTGGAAAAGTGAGCGCCCCCAGACCTTGACCTAAAGTCACCATGTCCACTGCCAAGAGTCGGCAAGAGGGGTATAAATCCCCTCAGCATTGTACGATCTCATCCCAGTGGAATTAGTTGGATTGGTGTTTGTGACCCAAAGGTAATCGTTTATCATCCTCACTAATGTTTATGTGGCTGAACACAATCAAATCCTCACAGCAGTGTTTCAACATCAACTGTAAATACTACCAAATAATAACAATTAATACTCTTTATTACAGAAGAAACACTTTGCAAGTGTTTTTAAATCTCCTTGTTTCACTTCAGCAGAAGATTTGACTGTGACTTTGAGAAGTGTCACTGGTCATCTGTAAATCTGTCAAACGAACCTGCAACGAGGTCTGTCCAGATAAACAGACGGGTGATGCAAAGCCTATGACAGTCCAGGTTGTATTGGCCACTTGAGAGAAAGCCCTGGTGGGACTCTGTTGTCTGTCTATTAGCCGTGACCCGGTCCTTCACTTATCTCCGCTGTCACATTGAGCCTCTGGACTGCCTATTTTCCCTGATGCATGCAGATAAGAGCAGCTTTAAAGCTGGTAATCTGCCAAGAGCTTCAGTGACCAGGAGTATCAGGCAGTGGATCTCATTGGTTTACTGGCCAGGACCTTCATCAGCTATCTACAGCATCAGTCTACAAAGGGTCTTAAGTCATGTCATAGGCTATTGACACCAGAGGGCTTCACAGACTAAACTAGCATTGCAAATTAATTATAAACATATCCAAATAACAAAGCTATACATAAACAGATAACACTCTGGATCTACTTTATTTCCCCTGACCCCATCACTCACTTAAAGTAGTTCAGGCCTTTGTGAAAGTGTGGTGGAAAGTGGCTGAGAAAGTTTACAAGGCCACGGCTGAGATGAACATCCTTTAAATGACTCTGGCGACAGGCGCTGAATCTTCTGTTCCCAGGTTATTATCTCTGTCTTTAATCTCAGTCATGTACCGACATCAGGTAACAAATGTATGGATTGTTTCTCCATGGAGACGGAGCTGCAGAGCAGCCACTCTCCGAGAATAACTCACCCGCAGCTAGTTTCCAAGAGACTGTCTCCAACCTGCAGAGAAGCCATTCCGAAGTCCGCTATCCTAATGTTGTTCTTCTCGTCCAGCAGCAGGTTCTCCGGCTTCAGGTCTCTGTGGCTGCAGAACAAAGACAGTAGTTTTGTGAATTAGAAACATGTTGAAGTTTTCAATGGCGCAGCTCAGGGACTGAACTGAACTGTGCTGTTGGTTTCCTGTGCATCTTAATCCTGTTAGTGCACATGTCATAGGGGATATTCTGAGACTTGGGCTTTATTGTGCAAAGCATAAAGGAGAAAGAAATAATAGATATCTACATCTGAAAGCCACTTTTTCTTCTAAAATAAGGTTAGAAAGCACATCAGGATTTCCTGCGATGTCTTTTTAACTTACGCATTTAAAAGCTCCTTATGGTGATGCAGGTTTGTTGTTTGTTGTGACAGTATGGAGTCTGAGAATAATATCAGTTACTATTTAAGGATAGAATGGTTTTTCAGTGGTGCAGAAGCATGCATAAGTTATACAAGAGTTCCTAATGTGTGTGTGTGGCTCTGTGTAGAACCATGTTCTTCAGATGGATGGAGAACGTGTTGGATATGGTCCTAGGTAAGCAATAAAAACTGCTACTAGTTGGTGCAACACAGAACAGAATAGAAACACATGATTTCGACAGGATCCACTGTCTTTAATGAAGAACTCTTGACAATAAACTCTTTTTTTAAAGTGTATGGTTGTACGTCTCCCATTAATGCTATAGAAACTTTTTCACATCTCATTTACGAACCTGTTTCACACTGCACAAGTCTCAGTGCACATCACTTCCACTTCTAAGGCTAATATTAGTACAAGGTAACCCATGACAACCAAGTTTTTCCCTTTAGAGTGGAAAGTCGCGGTCATATCGCTTCATATTTGTTTGTTTGTTTGTTTTCTTTTCGTCTGCTTATCAGTGTCATACTTATTCCTTGGAGGAAGCACAGACTGAATCAGGAATTCAGGCACAGAGCTAATGGAAGGGTATCTTCAAAGACATCTTCCCTCCTTGTTTCCCCGTTTTATTTTGGGCTCTGAGGATCACCACCTCGTGACTCTGTGTCAAGGAGCGAAGGCTTTGAAGTCTTTTGATCCTGTGCAGGTCAGTGATTGAGGACAAAAAAACGATTAGAGATTTTTCCGAAGTGTCATGTTCATATAACACACCACCTGCAAATCAATGAGGGTCCGCCAGAGGCTACACATCTTCAACACACTTTCTTGGTTAAATCAAAAAAGGGCTGAGAATAGTTTCATGATGAATGGACCAGTAGTTGATGGATGTAATTGCTCTAGACCTTCTGGAACCTTCTGTCGTGCCAGTAATCACCGGTCTGATATTCTTAAATGTCATTAGAAAAAGTACTGATTCCCCTCTGCGATTTTCAAATGTATTCCACAATGTTTGCACTAAATATTGTTTGGTGCAAGTACTGCCCGGACTCAGGGTACTATAACCATCTCTCACTAAAGTTAAGCACTTGCAAAATACTGGAACACCTACACACTCCACCTACAAGAGCTTTGACACCCACTCTAAATCCACAGGCATTAATGTGGAGTTGGTTTCCCCTCTGCAGCTATAACAGCAGGTTTAGAAGTCTGCAGTTATTGAATCAGCAGAGAATTGGTGAATTTTACACACGGTGGGTGTTAGGGGCGCGGGGTGAGGACTGAAGGAGGGTGGACGCAAACGCTGGGAACACAGACTTTATTTACAAAACAAACACAAACGAACTAGAACAGGACACGAGCATGAAACGGGCGTGAGACGAAACAAGAGGAACGAGCAGGAGAAACGAAGAACACGGCGAACATACAAGGTACAATCCAAAGAACAACGCTAACGAAACAAGTAACAAAGAACACGAAGAACCGTGCAAAGCACAATGAACGCGGAACAAGGAACAAGGTACAAGAAACTAGGAACAGAGAACACCGCGAGAAACGAGTAACAATGAACGACAAGAGGAAGTGAGACGAGAGGGCTTAAATACAAAGACAAACGAGAAACAGCTGAAACGGATAACAAGGGAAAAGACGAGGAGGCGGAGACAAAGGCGGAGACATGGAGATAAACAAAACAAAGCCATGTGCAGAGAAACGGACCAGACAGGACGTGAGTGTGACAGATGCCCCCTCCTGAACGCGCAACTCCCGGGGCGCGTAACCTAAACCTCCCAAGAAGCTGGCGCAGGAGGGAGCACGGAAAACCAGACGGACTAGGAAAACAAGGAACTATAGGAGACAGGACTCAGGACAGGACGGGAATAGGAGCTGGAGACACGGGACTAGACTAACAGACGCTGAACAGAACTAGAAACAGGGGACGGGAATTGTGAGAAGACAGGAGACATGGCAGGAGCAGACACACGAGACAGGATATGACTAACAGGGGACTGAAACTTGGACTGGACAGGAGATGGGACTTGTGACAAGAAAGGACTATGCTGAACGGGAGTGCTTACGTGAGACTGGACGGGAGTGGACAGATGTGACTGGACAGGGTGCTTAACATAGGAAGGGAACGAGGACTGGACATGAGACAGGGCGGAGGGTTGCAAAGGGGACTGACCAGGAGACGGGACAGGTAACGGAATGGGGAACTGGGACTGGACATGGGCTTGAAAAGGGGCCTGGACAGAACTAACAGGGGACTGGACCGGACTAAGCAGGGGAACAGGGACTAAGACACTCACAGGGACGGACACGAACACGGTAACGGGGACAGGAATAGAAGTGAAAGCTGACAAGGGTACAGGGACAAGCACAGAGACAGGAACTAGGACAGGTACAGACAGTGGCATCAAAATAACCTGGGGGTGCCCAGGACTGGCAAATGTCTGCGGGGCAGTCCGAGGAACCAGCCTGGGCACAGTTCTGGGGATCGACCCCAGAGTCCTTGGGGCCGTCCTCCGGGTACGACCAGAAGTGACCGTATCTACAGTTACCGGGGCAGACACGGCCGTAGCAACAGTCACGGGCAGAGGAGCGGCTGGTCGCGCCGCTTGCACGAGCAGAGGAGCGGCTGAGGGAGCCGCACCCACGGAGGCAGGGGAACCTGCAGCGACGTCGTCCACGGAGGCAGGGGAACCTGCAGCGACGTCGTCCACGGAGGCTGGAGAAACAGCGACGACGTTCACGGAGGCAGAGGAGTCTGCGACGTCGTCCACGGAGACAGGAGAAACTGCGACGACGTCCACGGAGGCAGAGGAATCTGCGACGTCGTCCACGGAGACAGGAGAAACTGCGACGACGTCCACGAAGGCAGAGGAATCTGCGACGTCGTCCACGGAGACAGGAGAAACTGTGACGACGTCCACGGAGGCAGAGGAATCTGCGACGTCGTCCACGAAGGCTGGAGAAACAGCGACGTCGTCCACGAAGGCAGGGGAACCTGCAGCGACGTCGTCCACGGAGGCAGGGGAACCTGCAGCGACGTCGTCCACGAAGACAGGGGAACCTGCAGCGACGTCGTCCACGGAGGCAGGAGAGGCGGGCGTCGCGCTTACGAAGAGAGGAGCGGCTGGCAGCGCCGCTTTCACGAAGAGAGGAGCGGCTGGCTGCGCCGCTTTCGCGCTGAGAGGAGCGGCTGGCTGCGCCGCGTTCATGCTGAGAGGAGCGGCTGGCTGCGCCGCGTTCACGAAGAGAGGAGCGGCTGGCTGCGCCGCGTTCACGAAGAGATGAGCGGCTGGCAGCGCCGCGTTCACGAAGAGGGGAGCGGCTGGCTGCGCCGCTTTCACGCTGAGAGGAGCGGCTGGCTGCGCCGCGTTCACGCTGAGAGGAGCGGCTGGCTGCGCCACGTTCACGCTGAGAGGAGCTTGTGCTGCTCGTCGGGCTCGCGCTGGATCTGGAGTGTGAAATCCTCCGGAATCGCCCTTGGAGACCTGAGCTTGGGCTATTCGCACGGCTCGTGCTGGAGCTGTTGAGGGCTCGAGAGGTCCAATGGGCGCATTCATGAGGAAATCCCAGATGTCCCCTGAACAAGGATCCTCACGAAATGCGCCCCTGTTAGCCTCACCGCCTTTGCCCTGAGGCTTGAGGCTAACAATACCGACCCTCAGCGCCCCCCCAAAATTCTCCCCGGACTTGAGGGGGTAGTTCACTGGCGAGGGGGGTGCTCCAGCACGCTTCCTTCGTCGGCTCCGTCGATTCACGCTGACGCGGTTACTCGATTCACGAGTCGACTCCCCCGGTAGGGGGTAATGAACCGCGCCAGGCATGAGCTGGAGCCGGCGACTCCATGCCGAGGCCGCTCTCAACACCTCCTCCACCGGATCCTTGGGGCCTGTGCTGAATGGAGTCCGGCGAAACGCACACCTTGCAAAAGGAAAGTCTGTGTCAGCTGCGTCCTTGTGTGGGTCGTTCATTCTGTTAGGGGCGCGGGGTGAGGACTGAAGGAGGGCGGACGCAAACGCTGGGAACACAGACTTTATTTACAAAACAAACACAAACGAACTAGAACAGGACACGAGCATGAAACGGGCGTGAGACGAAACAAGAGGAACGAGCAGGAGAAACGAAGAACACGGCGAACATACAAGGTACAATCCAAAGAACAACGCTAACGAAACAAGTAACAAAGAACACGAAGAACCGTGCAAAGCACAATGAACGCGGAACAAGGAACAAGGTACAAGAAACTAGGAACAGAGAACACCGCGAGAAACGAGTAACAATGAACGACAAGAGGAAGTGAGACGAGAGGGCTTAAATACAAAGACAAACGAGAAACAGCTGAAACGGATAACAAGGGAAAAGACGAGGAGGCGGAGACAAAGGCGGAGACATGGAGATAAACAAAACAAAGCCATGTGCAGAGAAACGGACCAGACAGGACGTGAGTGTGACAGTGGGTAACAGCACTCGGCAACGGCTCTGTGTATGTGGTCTGCCACTTTGAGGCTGAGTTGCTGTGGTTGTTCAGTGCTTCCTCATATCAACAATACCACTCACAGTTGATTGTGGACTGTCTAGGAGGGAAGATATTTCACAAACTGGCATCCTACTATAATTGCGCACTCAAATTAAGCGAGGCTTTTGGAATTGCCCATTTTTTCACAAATGTTTGTAAAGGCAGACGGCTTTGGCTAGGTGCTTGGTTTCACTTATGGAAGTGGAACTGAATGAAACAGAAAGTTAAAGGTGGTTGCACCTTACTGAAAACAACTTTGTAGAAAATCTCTTGGCACTTATATAAGATAAATTTAAGATAAAAATATTTCCTTCGAGTTAAAGTCACCTTGAGTTTCAACACAATTGTTGATGTTAATGGGTGGAAACTGGTTCAAACCAGACCAAATCCATAGAGCTTCACTCCTCATACTTTCTGATTCAACTTCAATCATGACCTCAGGATGTTATTGACTCCCACCTGCTTTATAGTGGTCAAAATTCTCCCTTTGCCCTCGCCGCAAATCCCCCTGATGGGTATGAAAACACCTGCCCAGGCTCCAAATTACCTGATCAAGTGATAGGACCACAATCAGACAACGGCCTGCTCTCTCTCTCTCTGAGAGTGTGCCATGGATTCAGCTCAGCTGGAAGCTGCCAATTCCACCAATGCTTTTCATTTGGCTCTTATGCTCTGCCATGGAGGCCTACACAAAGGCTTTTTCTCGGTATAACCTGTTGTGAAGCTGGCAGCAAGAAAATGGTTTACACTTCCCACACACTTTCATCCATGAGAATGCGGCATATATTGGAGTCACAGTCTTGGAAAAATGATGGACGCAAGAATGATGAAATAACGGCTGGGAGCTGAAAGGTGTCAGGAGAATGTCCCTTGATTGATTTCCATTAAGAGTTTGATGTAGTGCGTGATGTTGTGCTGCCACCGCTTCACCATATACCATTAACTATATAAACATATCCAGTTCGTATATAGACATTAACCAACATCATGTTCTGAAGCCATATTTTCTGCGATGACAAGAATCCATCCATCCATCCATTATCTGTAACCCTTATCCAGTCCAGAGCCTACCTGGAATCATTGGGCGCAAGGCGGGAATACACCCTGGAGAGGGCGCCAGTATTCACAGGGCAACACACACATTCACACCTACGGTCACTTTTGAGTCGCCAATCCACCTACCAACGTGTGTTTTTGGACTGTGGGAGGAAACCGGAGCACCCGGAGGAAACCCACACAGACACAGGGAGAACACACCACACTCCTCACAGACAGTCACCTGGAGGAAACCCACGCAGACACAGGGAGAAAACACCACACTCCTCACAGACAGTCACCCGGAGGAAACCCACGCAGACACAGGGAGAACTCACCACACTCCTCACAGACAGAACCCCGGAGCGGGAATTGAACCCACAACCTCCAGGTCCCTGGAGCTATGTGATTGCGACACTACCTGCTGCGCCACCATGCCGCCGATGAAAAGAATCATTCAAAAAAATAATAAATAAGTAAAATACCCAGTAGCCAATCAGATTAGAGGTCATGAGTTCCCCCTGTTTTTGTCATCTGAACCCACACAATGTTATAAAAGGATCTCCTGGAAAAGACTACAATGCAGAACATGATGTAGCATATGGACCATTCATATTAGACGTGGTGGGTTCTTTTATTCTCTAAATGACCCTGAGGTTTTCGCCCCCCCCCCCCCAAGATGAGAACATACACACCACCCAGGAGCTTTTAGAAGCAGAGGCAGTGGGCATCTCGCTCAATAACACTGTGATAAGCAGTCAACAAGATGTTTGGGGAAATCAGGATCGAACCATTGATCTTTGGGAACGAGGCACTGTGGAGGGGGTATCCATGGAGCACAGCAGCAGCCAAAGCCAGAGGAGGAGACTAGATTACAGCAGAAAAGCGGATATTACTTTCTGTTCTGTTTGTTGCTCTGGAAGAAGGAAATGTTCGAAATGAATAGAAACGTAAATTTAAATGCTCCACATTCACACTGTGTAATCTCTTCACTGATTGGTCACTTCCCTCTCAACGGTTCCCTTTCGCCTTTGGCTACGTTCCCACCTCAGTGGTTTGTGGGTTTCTAGGGCGTCCACTTGACCTGCCCTTCCCCTCACATTAACTTTCCTTTCTCCCCGCTTCTCCATCAGCACCCTTTGAGGAAGGGGCTGAGGAAGATGGATGGTCATTATCCCCCTGACCAGCAGTAACACTCAGAACCAATAAACACAAGCCGGCTCTCCTTGAGGAGAGGACAAGCTCTCTGTCAGCAAAGGCTGCTATTACACCCTGGGGCTTCTGTCATAAGCTCCGGCCGCAAAAAGGAACCATCTCCAACCTGCAATCAAACGGGCCTTATTCGGAAGGATAACTACCCAACCCTGAAATCCTCTTCAGAAGACAATGAAATGGGGAGGACTGGAAGAGTTAGGTACAATAAGTGACTTTGGATGACCTTTCTCGTCGTCCTGCAGAGTTTATGGAGGAACTGTGTGTTTTACTGGCAACAAAGGGCTTATCTTATGACACTGCAGACCCCCAACACAGCCACTGGGCATCCCATCCTGAACAGGGCTGTCACTATTGATTGAGCTGTAATAATGAGGTTATCTACAGACTGTTTTGAACAGGAAGTGGAAGGATTTAAAGAACAGAAACTGGGCGAAACATATGAGCTTTTCCAAGCTCTTGTTCTTGTTAGTTTGGAAGCTGGGAAGTTGATGTATCCCTCAGTAAGATGGTGTTGTCTATAGATAGTGTTGGAGGCACTGATTTAGAAGCAGTCACTGATTAGACCCTAGAAACAAACAGTGTGTGAGCAGATGGGCTTCAGTCTTCACTGCCTCAGAGTTTAAAGAGTTCAACTAGAAAAATGGGAAAATGCTATTCACAAAAACACCATTGGTTATGTCTTTAATGTGTTATAAATATGTTATCACAATATTATTCATTCATTCATTCATTATCTGTAACCCTTATCCAATTCAGGGTCGCGGTGGGTCCAGAGCCTACCTGGAATCATTGGGCGCAAGGCGGGAATACACCCTGGAGGGGGCGCCAGACCTTCACAGGGCAACACACACACACATTTACACCTACGGACACTTTTGGAGTCACCAATCCACCTACCAACGTGTGTTTTTGGACTGTGGGAGGAAACCGGAGCACCTGGAGGAAACCCACGCGGACACAGGGAGAACACACCAACTCCTCACAGACAGTCACCCGGAGCGGGAATTGAACCCACAACCTCCAGGTCCCTGGAGCTGTGTGACTGCGACACCTACCTGCTGCGCCACCGTGCCGCCCATCACAATATTATTTACATGTAATTGTCCTCGTTTCCTTCATTAGGAAGGTGTTTTAGGTCTAGCTAGGTGAGCTGGTGTATGTGTTTGTAAAAGAATACACACAGTCAGGCATAGATATAAACTGAACGTAGCCCTGGTGTTGTACGCCTGTTCCACACTGGCGCCTGGAGCGTGTTTTTGTCGTTCTGCTCCGTCATGGCTTTCCCAAGTTTATGTATTCTGGAAACTTTATGAATCTGGTTCCTTGCTGTGTCAGTTCCGAACTTGTGATTGACAACGAGTCCCAGCATTTCTCTAGGCAGAGTCAACTATGTTAGGACTATATGTTTTACTCCCTCTCTCTCTCTCTCTCTCTCTCTCTCCCCTTGTGTCAGGTGATACCTGACAGGAGTCAAGGATAAAAAGGAAGTGAACCTGACAGTCTTGCTTCCTATCAGTCTGACAGCCAAACCGAGCCTCCCTCGGCTCTAACTGCCACTGCTCAAACCAGGGCCAGGAAAAAACGAAAAACGAAAATGAAAATAAAGCATCATTTAGCCCCTGAATGCAATGACGGTGGATGGCTAACAACACAGCACATTAGCGAGTTCTATCCGGCCGTGGGGAGAGAGAGGGTAAAGACAGTGGGAGAGTGGAGGAAAGGCCTGGAGACAAGACGCATCCCCGCCATGCTGTTTATTCAGTCATTTCCATCACCTTTCAGAGGCCTTCAACCCATCCATCAGCTCGGTACAGAGGGGGCTCGAAGCACAGAGCGGTCTTCATTAAGGCCGGGGCGAATGGTAAACAGATGCAAATATTGTGCTAATGGCTATGCTTTCAATGCATTAGCATATTAACACAGTGAAGAGGGCAGGGCAGTGAGGATGAGCGAAGAGAGAAAGAAGGTCGTCTAAACAGAGATGTTAATGGCACTGGAGATAATTCCAAGTTTTTATTTTTTTTCTATTGATTAGCATTAGCATTTCATTAGCATACTACAAAGCAACAACATTAGGACCTTATGTGAAATTCTGTTTAATTACAAAAATAAATAAATAAATAAATAAAAGACGCCTTTGATGCTTTTTCTTATGAACTTTGGGGTGTTTAATATGCACTGATTTCAAATTTGATGCCTTCAAAAAACCTGGGACAAAACCATGTTTACCTCTGTGTTCCATCACCTTTCATTTGATTGGCATTTTGAAATCGCTTGAGGGTGAATGGGTGCCTGCAAAATAAAATAACTATGAATCATAACATCGAAATTTTAGGAATGTCTTGGCTGCTTTTTTCTTTTCCTCATATATGTATTGATATTTGGAGATCATGTTGTTCCTTGCAGAGCATTTCCCAAAGGTGATTAAGTATGTATGTGAGTGAGTGAGTGAGTGAGTGAGTGAGTGAGTGAATCAGTGAGTGAGCAAGTGAGTGATTTAGTGAATCAGTGAGTGAGTGAAACAGTGAGTAAGTGAATCTTTGAATCAGTGAGTGAGTGAGTGAATCAGTGAGCAAGTGAGTGAATCAGTGAGTGAGTGAATCAGTGAGTGAAGGAGGGAATCAGTGAGTGAGTGAGTGAATCAGTGAGCAAGTGAGTGAATCAGTGAGTGAGTGAGTGAATCAGTGAGTGAGTGAAGAAGTGAGTGAGTGAATCAGTGAGAGAGTGAGTAAGTGAGTGAATCAGTGAGTGAATGAGGGAATCAATGAGTGAGTTTGTGAATCAGCAATTGATTGAGGGAGTGAATCAATGACTGAGTGATTCAATGAAGACGTAAGTGAGTGAATCAGTGAGTGGGTGAATCAGTGAGTGAGTGAATCAACGACTGAGTGAGTGAATGAGTGAATCAGCGAGTGAGTGAATCAGTGAGAGAGTGAGTAAGTGAGTGAATCAGTGAGTGAAGGAGAGAATCAGTGAGTGAGTGAGTGAATCAGTGAGTGAGTGAATCAATGAGTGAGTGAATCAGTGAAGAAGTAAGTGAGTGAATCAGTGAGTGAATGAGGGAATCAGTGAGTGTGTAAGTGAGTGAATCAACGAGTGAGTGAGTGAATGAGTGTTTGGTTATATAAACTGTCTCACATCTGAAAACAATAAAATGTAAACAATAAATATTTGTCTTTGATTTCAAACAGATCCAGAGCTCATTTAAAGATCAGAACTGAATTTGTTCAATCACAGCTTTTTAACACTTTAAGAGCCATGTAAAGATTTGTCCAAACACAGTTCATTTTAAGCCCCTCGCTGTGCCCCCAGATCTGTGAACATTTGACAGAGAAAGCCTCGCAATAACATCGTAATAGATAAGGTGATAAAACATTAGTAGCCGTGTGGTGGGAGGCTGGGTTTCTGGCTGATTATTTCCTCCTGTTGTGCGGCTAATTGAAGCCCCATGGGCTCAGTGCTCTGCAGAGAGCGCGCGAGAGAGAGAGAGAGAGAGAGAGAGAGAGAGAGAGAGAGAGAGAAAGAGAGCGAGCAGATGGAGAGAATTTCAGCGTGTTTTCGCTCGGTGTAATATCTCAGAGACGTAGAGACAACAAGAGCAGCTCGAGGACACTCTCCCTGATAGAAACTCCACTTTCATGTGTCATCCCGAAAAAAGGGGGGCTATCTGTCTCCCACCTGCCAAAGCAGACCAACATAATGACGCCTCGCCGGGCTGATACTTGGTATTTGCAGCAATGCCTCATAATGACTGAGTAATGCTTCACTCTGGATGACCGTCCTCATACATAACTGATGCTACCCTAAGCGCGTCTGATAATAAACCTGGCACAATCAGACGCTTGATGCATTACAAATTGGTGACAGAAAACTTCATATGAAAGTTCTGTGGCTTATAACTGGATTCAACTGAGAGAAAGATGCTAAGGGCAAAGGGATCAGTGGAGATAGAGGAGCGGGCTATGGCCAGTGTGGACCGATGAGGTAGGTGTGTCTAATAGAGTGGACAGTGAGTGGACACAGTGTTTAAAACTTGAGTAGCAATGCTGTGTCTGATCCACTGTGTGAGTGATCATGATACATGGATTTTAAAACAGTGAGTAACCAGGCGTTCTTAATACGGATCTTTCACTCTGGCAGCTTGTGCCCTGCGGCCGGTTTTTCACTTACCATATGGAGTGACTGTGGCAGAAGTCCAGGGCGGAGATGATCTGTCTGAAGAACTTTCGAGCTTCTTTGGGTGTTAACCTGCCCTTCTTTACCAAGTAATCAAACAGCTCTCCACCAGACACGTGCTCTAGAACCAAATATCTGCCAGAGAAAAGCACAGAGAGGACAGCTCAGTTACGCTCATCAACAGAACAAAACGCTAGCTGTGCTCCAGTCCTTCCACAGCTCCCGGCGAAGCCTCAGACGACTGTTTCCTTAAGGTCAAGAATAAACATGGCCGAGGTGGGCAGAGTGAGAGGGGTTTGAAAAGGTCAGAACAAACAGCACCTTTTCTCAGCACTGCTCACTCCCACAGTACATTATTACAATCAGGAGGTCAACTTATATACATCTGCTCTCGCTTCCATTGGCCTTTTCCGCCTCGTGTTTCAGTCTTTGAAATTTCCAGCTGCTCTTTACAGTTCCAGCACATTTCAGGAGGAAAGGACCAGGAGGAGTGGCTAAAAACATGATTACATTGATTTATCTTATTCTCTCTTTCTCTTCTCACCTACATTCATTCATTCATTCATTATCTGCAAGCGCTTATCCAGTTCACACGGTGGGTCCAGAGCATTCCTGGAATCATTGGGCGCATAGTGGGAATACACCCTGGAGGCGGCGCCATGCCTTCACAGGGCAACACACACACTCACACCTTCACTCATTCACTCACACCTACGGACACTTCGGAGTTGCCAGTCAACCTACCAATGTGTGTTTTTAAAGTGTGGGAGGAAACCGGAGCACCCGGAGGAAACCCACGCAGACACAGGGAGAACATACCACACTCCTCACAGACAGTCACCTGGAGGAAACCCACGCAGACACAGGGAGAACACACCACACTCCTCACAGACAGTCACCCGGAGGAAACCCACGCAGACACAGGGAGAACACACCACACTCCTCACAGACAATCACCCGGAGGAAACCCATGCAGACACAGGGAGAACACACCACACTCCTCACAGACAGTCACCTGGAGGAAACACACGCGGACACAGGGAGAACACACCACACTCCTCACAGACAGTCACCCGGAGGAAACCCACGCAGACACAGGAAGAACACACCACACTCCTCACAGACAGTCACCCGGAGGAAACCCACGCAGACACAGGGAGAACACACCACACTCCTCACAGACAGTCACCCAGAGGAAACCCATGCAGACACAGGGAGAACACACCACACTCCTCACAGACAGTCACCCGGAGGAAACCCACGCAGACACAGGGAGAACACACCACACTCCTCACAGACAGTCACCCGGAGGAAACCCACGCAGACACAGGGAGAACACACCACACTACTCACAGACAGTCACCCGGAGGAAACCCACGCAGACACAGGAAGAACACACCACACTCCTCACAGACAGTCACCCGGAGGAAACCCACGCAGACACATGAAGAACACACCACACTCCTCACAGACAGTCACCTGGAGGAAACCCATGCGGACACAGGGAGAACACACCACACTCCTCACAGACCATCACCCGGAGGAAACCCACGCGGACACAGGGAGAACACACCACACTCCTCACAGACAGTCACCCGGAGGAAACCCACGCAGACACAGGGAGAACACACCACACTCCTCACAGACAGTCACCCGGAGGAAACCCACGCAGACACAGGGAGAACACACCACACTCCTCACAGTCAGTCACCTGGAGCGTGACTCGAACCCACAACCTGTGACACTACCTGCTGCTCCACCGTGCCGCCCTTATTCACCTACATATTTTCCTTAAATTCACATACAGATTCAAGCATGCGCAAAGAGACAATGGCATACGCAGCTGTACACAGACAAGACATAAACACACACACACACACACACATTGAGTCTGATTTATTAGCCGATTAAAGGATTTTCTCATGCGATTACCTGTCAGGGCTATTTAAATTAGGGATGGATTTCTACTTGATTTGCTGGTGTAGAATCATTCACAGACAAACACTTTATGGCCGCCTGGGCTATCCAACTGTGTCATCAGAATATTAAGAAAACAAATTCCTTGGCAGCTTCCTCGGTCGCGCTTTTATCAATTATTGAAAACTACATTAGGCTCAGCCTCTGGAGCACGGACGCGAGAGAGAGAGAGAGAGAGAGAGAGAGAGAGAGACAGGAAAAGAGTGAGTTTGATGGAGAGTGAGAGTTTGTGTGTGAGAGAGAGACAGAGAGAAAGTGATTGTTATAAAGAGAGAGAGAGAGAGAGAGAGACAGAGAGTCTGACAGTTATAAAGAGAGATAGAATAAGAGAGAGAGAAACAAACACACACAGCACACATGGCCTTCTGTCCTGCTTCTGAAGCACTAACCAATGGGAGCATTATTGTTTCTTTGTATCTACCGACATTACATCCTTTTCCACTGGGAGATTCAAGACTTTTTGCATTTTGTTGGCAGCTGAATTTCTAACTGTAACATGAACAGTTCTCTAACACAGAGTTTAAGACCCTGAGGGTTCCTCACTTTCACACAAACACACACATAAAAGAGCAGCATACTTACAAATATTTCTTATTTTCATAGACGTCGTGCAACTTCAATACGTGAGGATGTTCTATGAGCTTCAGAATGGCTATTTCCCTCTCCACCTGCAGAGAGAGAGAGAGAGAGAGAGAGAGAGAGAGAGAGAGAGAGAGAGAAGAGAGAGAGAGAGAGAGAGAGAGAGAGAAGAGAGAGAGAGAGAGAGAGGAGAGAGAGAGAGAGAGAGAGAGAGAGAGAGAGAAGAGAAAGAGAGAGAGAGAGCGAGAGAGAGAGGAGAGAGAGAGAGAGAGAGAGAGAGAGAGAGAAGAGAAAGAGAGAGAGAGAGAGCGAGCGAGAGAGAGAGAGGAGAGAGAGAGAGAGAGAGAGAGAGAGAGAGAGAGAGAGAGAGATTAAGTTATTACTGCAGCTGTGTATCAGTTCAGAGTTTCCGCTTGGAGACCGTAATGTTGGTCAGTGTGTGTCCAGGAGTGATTTGTTCGATGGGCAGATGGATAAGATTTCAGTCATAAACTGGTTTTAAAACATTTACTGTGTATGTTACACTCTGAGCGCGCTCAGTTACATATTCTCCAACAGTCCACACAAAAACCTAAAAATACACCGAACAGCCATAACATTATGGGCACCTTCCTTGTTTCTACACTTAAGCTCCACTGACCAGAGAGGAGCATGTTGTAGTTCTTCAGTTACAGATTGTAGTCCATCGGTTGCTGTGTATATATTTTGTTTTCACGGTTTACTCTGTTCTTCAATCATCAGGAACCCCACAGGACCACCACAGGGCAGGTATCAAGCAACAAACTAATCAATTAAAGATAAAGCCCTGTATCGGGCAACACATTTTTAGATCACCACCAGTTCATTGACAGGATCAGTGACCCACTAATCAGCGTCATCCCACCAGCACAGACATCTATAACTGGCAAAATAGACCTGCACAGTTAGCATTCTGTGTTGAGCTGTTATGTTAGGAGTTTAAAAAGAAGCACCGGCTGGTATTTGGACGAAGTATGTCCTTGCCTCACCCTCTCAGGCTGAAGCCATTGATCGAGACCAGGGCTGGATTTGGGGGAAAAAACAAAAACCAATGTTTACATGCCGTTCTGAGAATTAGAATCGAGCGCTAATGAGACGCTAACCCTGTAATGACGGCACATTCCAGTGTGTTTTGGGTGAAGCAGCGGCGGAGAGCGGTTCACTGACATTATCCTGTCCGCTCATGTCTAATTACAGCTGCAACACTTTCATTAAGAACCAAGCACATTAATCAGAGCCTGACAAGGAATAAATAAACACAGAGCACATGGGTGTGGACACTCAGACGGGGGGCTTAGCGCCAAGCTGCTAGCTGAACCCCTCCATCACCTTCAAAATAGTTCAAAGGTTAATTAATTAATGCTGTAGTCCATCCAAGAATGTGTTTCCCACATTTCACCCCTCAGCGCTAATGTAGAGTGGCCGCCATATTGGAGTCCTACCCATTACTCAAACAAACAACTCAAATAAAAAGTGTGATGCTTAATGTTTTTCGTTTTTTAAACACTTTTAGACCTCATTTAGACGATTAATTTAAAGAAATACAATTACAAGTATGGACCCTGACTCATTTATCAGCATCACGTTTGTAAACACAGCTCTGTTCGTCCATGTCAGTCAGTAGAGGAGCGCTAAAGCCTTGTTTCGACTTAAGTGGTTTTGCGTCATAAACATCGTAACATGAACTTCCTGTTTGGTGTTTGGCGGAAGAATACACGGTTACGCGACTCGGGCCCGAGGAGGATAGGTGTTAGGATAGGATAAGTGCTTACAGTATGTTATTTACGTACAGTATGTACGTATGTTCCGACTTACACCGAAAATCGGTTTACGACGTGATGTAGGAACGGATCAACGTCGTAAGTCGAGGACCCCCTGTATATGATGATGACTACTGAAGCTTGTGTGTGATCTGTGTATGAATAACACACTTAGCTTTGGTTAAAAGAGCAGAGACATGCATTCGAGTCTAAAATATTTCCATTCATTTCTAAAACAAAATAAATGCTAATATGGCTAACAGTGGATAACAATTTCACCCATCTGATGCAAAGAGATAGTGAGCTTCTCAAGCTTTTCTATGGCGACTATACTGTGTGTGTGTGTGTGTGTTTAACTGGTGGAATGCCCTAGTGGTACTGAGCTATAAGGAGTGTCTACATATATACAAATCCAACCACACACACTATTCCAAGGACGATGAGAGAAGTTAAGAGCTCATCAGTGGGATAAAGGTCTACTAATGCGCATATGTTGGTATCAGCTGCTTGTATCACATTAAGGAGCTCAAACTAGTGTTGTAAAATCCCTCTCCCACTGTTCCAACTGCGGGGCGAACACCAGAAGTAATTGGGCTTCATTATCGGTGGGAATATGGCTGCAGCTAATCAGGATAATCCCATACTAATGAAAGTGACTGTACAGGGCCTAATATCGTATCATTCTTTTTTTTTAACTGTACACCTGCTCGGAATCACCAAGCAAAAAATATCGCTGAGGGGAGCTTGTAGCATGGGTCTCTGCTCCAGTGACTAATGCCGCGTACTGAGAAAGTCAATGCCTTCATACACTGCGAGGAAAGGCTTTACAAGGGGCTTATCTTACAGCCATTTATAGTCATAGAATTCAGAGTTCAGAATTTTTTTTTATTGTAAACACAAAACAAGATTGTGTTAATATAAATATATTTCATCCAAATTATAACAACCGTTAAATAAACCCCATATTCAAATGAATGTCTATAACCTGTTTAACAAAGATTAAAGTGGTGGAACAAAGAACACCATGTGCCTAATTGTTGTGTATCTCTAATGGAACGTAGAGGCGATGTGGGCCGGGGACAACTTCATCAGCTACGTCCATAACCGACATGCGCTGATTTCATCTGAGCCTGAGAGACAGCGCTCATTAGGACAGCTACAGACCCGCCTCCTCAAATCAATACACCCCGCAGGCTGAAGCATGATAAGGCCACAGCTTCACTGGCATCAGATGTGTGGGTGTGCTTCTCTAGCCCCTAGACACACGTATCACACATGTACACTCACCATGCACTTTATTAGGAGCTGCAACCTTTTAGCCCAATTTGGAGGTCCCCGTAATTCACAGGTCCTCTATTTCAGAGTGTAATAAACATCACCTTGTACCTCATGCAACACCGGTCAGCAAAGCGATTCTTATTGTTGTGGTGCACAGTTCTCAGCCCCCACAGTGGCACTGTTCTAGACTTTTTTGGGTTTATTCTAAGCATGGTTTCAGATCAGAATAGGCCAAGATCAAAACTGACCACACCTACAACAATGCTATTAACGCTGTGTACTCTTCACACATCACTGCTGTGACTACAACTTGACCTTTGATTAAGAAGAGGGTCTTAACACTAACAGCATCAACTAGACGACTAGACCGGGTATGTCCGGGTGACATAAAGTGACACACACGAATAAAAGTAGAAGCAGAGACCAATACACCAAGCCAAACTTAGGGAAAGAGAGACAAAAACACTAATTTCTTTATCATTAAAGTGCCAGGTCTTCAAAGGTCTGTCAACTGTGGGGACACTATATTGACATCCCTTAATCATAGCACATACTTGCCTAACCTTAACCCTAAAACTATTCTAATCCTAAAACTAATCCCTAACCCCACACTCCAAAGCCCAACTCTAAATCTAAGCCTAATCCTAACCTCAGGGTTGGGGGACTACTGACGTGCAGACTGACCAATTAAATGTTTACAGAGGAGGTTATCGACCAATAACGGTAGCTCTACAGTCAGACCGTCCAATCAGAAGATTTTAGGCTACTTCACCACGCCCCCTTCTCACTCAAGCGAACCAATCGGAGTAGGGGAGGGCGGGACTAGTTTGTGAACGAAACTTCTCGAAGTTCTATGTAAGCTCTAGAAAAACAAAATGGATGGACGTTTGTGAAATTCCGCCCGGACATTTTTTTTAAGTCTAAAAAAGAGGACATGTCCGGGTAAAAGAGGACGTCTGGTCACCCTAGCTACCCATAACCCTAATATTTGTGTTATAAACAGATATTTTTTTGTCCCCATAATGTGATGGAAACTTGAACACATACAGACACACACTCACACACCGATAAGTGTCCCATAATGTGGACAAACAGGCGCAGCAGCTGCGTATTGCTCTCTTTGTGAAAGAGTGGAACTTTTCACCTCAGTGCCCTTCCTCATTGGCTTTCCATGTTTAATAATTATCACCAGCGCCTTTTCCAGCTCACAAAAGTGATTATGGAGTGATTCATTTCCCCGGGGAGGAAGTTTCAGCCCCCCAAAGCTGCGGTTTACCATAAAATTACAAGGTCAAATGACTGCGAGGCTCTACAGAAAGGCGAGGGCTGCTAATTTGATTTGAACTGATGACACGCATGGGCTCCACTTCGCAACATACTGCACTTCTCCACCGGCTCCAACTGGAGAAGAGGAACAATGAATCTCTAATAACAGACACTGAGAGGGGGGGCGCTCGTTAATAAGAAGCCCAGGCTAATTTAGAAATGAAACAAAGACTTACCGACCGTAAATGCTTTGACTGAAAATGGTCAAAGTGGCTCTTAGAGTTATAGAAAGAGAGGAATCAGCACAGATCAGGAACTGCTCCACCATTTAAGGTGGACTGAAAAACTCAAATAAGAAGCTAGGGAACCAAAATACAGCTGCTACACCATTTAAGGTGGAATTATATTTCTATCAAACATCGTATGCACCAGGATGTACCTACTGCAGCTTTTAAGATGGAACAGAAGGGGGCTGGTAGTGTCATCTGTACACAGCTCCAGGGTCCTGGTGTTGTGCATTTGAACCCTGCCTCAGGTCACTGCCTGTGAGGTGTTCAGTGTGTTCTCCCTGTGTCTGCATGGGTTTCCTCCAGGTGCCCCGGTTTCCAAAAAAACACATGCTGGTAGATTAACTGACTGCTGAAAAGTGTTCAGGCACGGTGGCGCAGCAGGTAGGTGTCGCAGTCACACAGCTCCAGAGGCCTGGAGGTTGTGGGTTAGAGTCCCGCTCCGCGTGACTGTCTGTGAGGAGTGTGCTGTGTTCTCTCTGTGTCTGCGTGGGTTTCCTCCGGATGACTGTCTGTGAAGAGTTGGTGTGTTCTCCCTGTGTCTGAGTGGGTTTCCTCCGGGTGACTGTCTGTGAGGAGTGTGGTGTGTTCTCCCTGTGTCTGAGTGGGTTTCCTCCGGGTGACTGTCTGTGAGGAGTTGGTGTGTTCTCCCTGTGTCTGAGTGGGTTTCCTCCGGGTGACTGTCTGTGAGAAGTGTGGTGTGTTCTCCCTGTGTCTGCGTGGGTTTCCTCCGGGTGACTGTCTGTGAGAAGTGTGGTGTGTTCTCCCTGTGTCTGCGTGGGTTTCCTCCGGGTGACTGTCTGTGAGAAGTGTGGTGTGTTCTCCCTGTGTCTGCGTGGGTTTCCTCCGGGTGACTGTCTGTGAGGAGTGTGGTGTGTTCTCTCTGTGTCTGCGTGGGTTTCCTCCGGGTGACTGTCTGTGAGGAGTGTGGTGTGTTCTCCCTGTGTCTGCGTGGGTTTCCTCTGGGTGACTGTCTGTGAGGAGTGTGGTGCGTTCTCCCTGTGTCTGCGTGGGTTTCCTCTGGGTGACTGTCTGTGAGGAGTGTGGTGTGTTCTCCCTGTGTCTGCGTGGGTTTCCTCCGGGTGACTGTCTGTGAGAAGTGTGGTGTGTTCTCCCTGTGTCTGCGTGGGTTTCCTCCGGGTGACTGTCTGTGAGAAGTGTGGTGTGTTCTCCCTGTGTCTGCGTGGGTTTCCTCCGGGTGACTGTCTGTGAGAAGTGTGGTGTGTTCTCCCTGTGTCTGCGTGGGTTTCCTCCGGGTGACTGTCTGTGAGGAGTGTGGTGTGTTCTCCCTGTGTCTGCGTGGGTTTCCTCCGGGTGACTGTCTGTGAGGAGTGTGGTGTGTTCTCCCTGTGTCTGAGTGGGTTTCCTCCGGGTGACTGTCTGTGAGGAGTGTGGTGTGTTCTCTCTGTGTCTGCGTGGGTTTCCTCCAGGTGACTGTCTGTGAGGAGTGTGGTGTGTTCTCCCTGTGTCTGCGTGGGTTTCCTCTGGGTGACTGTCTGTGAGGAGTGTGGTGCGTTCTCCCTGTGTCTGCGTGGGTTTCCTCTGGGTGACTGTCTGTGAGGAGTGTGGTGTGTTCTCCCTGTGTCTGCGTGGGTTTCCTCCGGGTGACTGTCTGTGAGAAGTGTGGTGTGTTCTCCCTGTGTCTGCGTGGGTTTCCTCCGGGTGACTGTCTGTGAGAAGTGTGGTGTGTTCTCCCTGTGTCTGCGTGGGTTTCCTCCGGGTGACTGTCTGTGAGAAGTGTGGTGTGTTCTCCCTGTGTCTGCGTGGGTTTCCTCCGGGTGACTGTCTGTGAGGAGTGTGGTGTGTTCTCCCTGTGTCTGCGTGGGTTTCCTCCGGGTGACTGTCTGTGAGGAGTGTGGTGTGTTCTCCCTGTGTCTGAGTGGGTTTCCTCCGGGTGACTGTCTGTGAGGAGTGTGGTGTGTTCTCCCTGTGTCTGCGTGGGTTTCCTCCAGGTGACTGTCTGTGAGGAGTGTGGTGTGTTCTCGCTGTGTCTGCGTGGGTTTCCTCCGGATGACTGTCTGTGAGGAGTTGGTGTGTTCTCCCTGTGTCTGAGTGGGTTTCCTCCGGGTGACTGTCTGTGAGAAGTGTGGTGTGTTCTCCCTGTGTCTGCGTGGGTTTCCTCCGGGTTACTGTCTGTGAGGAGTTGGTGTGTTCTCCCTGTGTCTGAGTGGGTTTCCTCCGGGTGACTGTCTGTGAGAAGTGTGGTGTGTTCTCCCTGTGTCTGCGTGGGTTTCCTCCGGGTGACTGTCTGTGAGAAGTGTGGTGTGTTCTCCCTGTGTCTGCGTGGGTTTCCTCCGGGTGACTGTCTGTGAGGAGTGTGGTGTGTTCTCGCTGTGTCTGCGTGGGTTTCCTCCGGGTGACTGTCTGTGAGGAGTGTGGTGTGTTCTCCCTGTGTCCGCGTGGGTTTCCTCCGTGTGCTCCGGTTTCCTCCCACAGTCCAAAACACACATTGGTAGGTGGATTGGCGACTCAAAAGTGTCCGTAGGTGTGAGTGTGTGAGTGTGTGTTGCCCTGTGAAGGACTGGCGTCCCCTCCAGGGTGTATTCCCACCTTGCGCCCAATGATTCCAGGTAGGCTCTGGACCCACCGCGACCCTTAACTGGATAAGTGCTTACAGATAATGAATGAATGAATGAATGAAAAGTGTTCATAAATGTGAGTGTGTGTGTGACTGTGGGAGTGTCTGATTCCCTGTGATGGACTGGCTCCCCGTGTAGGGGGTTATCCTGTTTTGCGCTGAGCTCTGGACCCACTCTAACTGTAAACAGGATGAAATAGTTACAGAGAATAAATGAATGAACGAACGTCTGAACAAAACCAAACAGACATACTTCTGTGGAGGTGATCAATAATCAATAATCAGCTAATGCATAGAAAACATTTGTCTGAAATGCTCAGCACGGTCATGCATCAGACTCATTAAAGGTGAATCCCAGCCCCGAGTAAACAACTGGACTCTCTGCTGGTGCTTACGCAGATTAAACAAGATGATGTGGAATGATTGTGAGTTTCATGCTGCAGATGGTAAGATAATGTGGGTAATAAAAAGACACTTGTAGAGATGGTCACAGAACGTGGGGGATGAATGAACGCACAGTGGGGGCACAGAAAACACAGCTGGGGGGTGGGGGAGGGATCTTTAATCATATCCAACAACACCACTGCTGGCATTTTAACTATGCGCACAACGTGCAGCTCGGTAATTGCTTGTACAGTGTGTGTTTACACGTGTCTCTTACTGTAATTACACACTCGCGAGCCACTCTTTATCAGGTATAGCATGTACAACACACACACACACACACACACACACACACACACATACACACACTGACTGTCCATTTTATCTGTCCACTTAATGTTTTCATTCATTAACCATCTCTCAATGAACAAGGCTGTGGAGCTGTATAT
The DNA here is from genome assembly GCF_029633855.1 of Hoplias malabaricus. Classification (NCBI taxonomy): domain Eukaryota; kingdom Metazoa; phylum Chordata; class Actinopteri; order Characiformes; family Erythrinidae; genus Hoplias; species Hoplias malabaricus. The sequence continues at coordinate 50,841,810 of NC_089819.1, forward strand.
CCCTCTGTCCCATGCTTGGCTATGGGCATGGTGACCATAAGCTCATGTGCAGCTGCTCCAGAGCAGTCCATTCTATTGGCAGTTTTTTCTCTATGGATTAGGTACACTCTCTCTACACTCATCGTCCATTTTATCAGCTCTACTGACCATACAGGAACGCTGAGAATGATCCACCACCCAAATCATCCCTGATCTTTGATGGTCATCTGGGGTCCTGACCACTGAAGAACAGGGGGAACTGAGGATAAGAAAGTATGCAGAGAAACAGATGGACTACAGTCTGCGATTGTAGAACTACAAACTGCTTCTGTATGGTCAGTGAAGCTGATAAAATGGACAATGAGTGTAGAGACAAAGCAGGTGTTCCTCAGGCAATGATCACTCTGGATCAGTCTGGATTTTCAAAGAAGCTCCTCCCACCGTCACGTTGCATCATTAGAAGGTGTTTTCTCACATTTAACCTGGAAAATCCCACTGCAAAACTACCATAGCAACTTTGTAGGTATGGGATGAAGTATTTTTCCAATAGGAGTAGCCTGACTTCCATATTTCATTTCGGGCAACAGTGTCCCTTTAATCTGCATTCTTCACATTCCTCCATCCAAAGCTCAAGCTTCCTCAGAAGTGTTCTCATAGCTTGCAGCCTTCCAGCTACAGGCAGAGTGGCAGGCAGAGATGCCAAAGGAAACAAAGGGAAGGGAGCAGCAGCAGTGTGAGGGTCCTGCACCTTTAATAAAGATGGGGTCTGTTCTTGCCCCTGCGATGCTCCAGGGAGCCACGCCGGCTTTGTAGCTAATTAACTCCAACACATGTGGAGGCAGACGCTGAAGCACGGCAGAGCGGGTGGGGGTTAAAACGGCAGACCTTAACGCATCACTGAGAAAACCGGAGGGGGGTGTGTGGTGTGTGTGTATGTGTGTGTGGGGGGGTGTAAGCCCAGAACTATATCACAGCTCGGCTAATACCTCCAGAGACAGCACACACACTGTACACGCAATCAGTGGAGATTAAACAACACGGCTGTCCCATGGCAATAGCCCAATTCATCTAACAACCAACAGCTGTGTCTAAAAATCACACACAGTCAGGTGAAGGCTCACAGCGCCAGCGCAACAAATGACTGCATTAAAAAAGCCCATGGAAATAGAGCTCATAGGGACGAGGAGGAGTGTCCGGTAACACATAGATTTGTCAAGTGTCAAAGCAATAGGCTGCACATGGACCTGCTATTGATGGACCTCCCAGCCAAGAGATAATGCAACTCCTCATCGGCAAAGTTCCTTCACAGCTATTACCACTTTATTAATTTAGCCTCTGCTCTGTCACAATGTCCTCCTGGAGTCTGAGGTTCGAGGGTTTGGGGTGAAAATATTACTCAACATTGCTTTAGAAATGAAGGGTGTTAATAGTACGCTGCCCCATCACTCCACACTGTAAAACACTTACAGTAAACTACTGTTTCATCTAAATACAGAACATTGCTGTGGACTGAACAGCATCATGGGTATCTCCGCTGTAATTATATCGCCCCATGTGAGAATTTTCTTAGTGAAGTAACACTGCTAATAGCAAAGGATGCTGGGAGAAGCTGTTCAGCAGGAAAAACTCTGAGGAGTCTGACTTGTGTTTGCACCCTAATTTATTTTGGCTCACAAAGTGTTAATCATTTGCACACAAAGAGGTAAGTTGTTTTTAAGAGTGTATTGATAGAGGCTCTTAATATTTTTAGTAGTTTTAACAGCGTAGCCTTGACAAAACTCTAGTCTACACAAGGACTTTTATGTTGACATGCCTCAATATGGGTAAATGTGGTTCAAGGAGCAGAGCTCAGAGCTATGCTAGTGTTAGCGCTGGAGATACCGAATATGGGTGAAGTGGAGCATTGCTCAAATTCTCAAAAATAAAAACCAAATACCTACCAAATGAAAGAATAGCCACATGTTCAGGTCCATTCCAAAAAAAAAAAATACATTTACAGTTAACTGCTGTAAAACTGTTAAAAAAATACAGTAATAACTTGTATTTTGGATTAGAACAATGTGATGTATACTTACTGTAAACAAACAACACAATTTAACTATACGTTCATTACCTCATGCTTCTATGCTTCATACATGATTTATTTCAGTGGTAATGTGTTTTATAACATTCAGTGTTCACATGGGGAAAAATAAAATATAGCACCTCGCTCCAATATTTCACAGCTATTGTCTTCTATCGCGGCAGATGTGAGGACCTTTAGAAACCAATCAGTGTCAAGTACGGGGAAACGCAGCACACGTCGGTGATGACGACAGGGCGCAGGAAATGTACTTAGTCCGCTCAAAATCTCAAACATGGTTTCAGATTTTGGTTCAGATTTTCAGATTATTGCAATATAGTGTATCTCCCTCCATATTAATTAAGGCCTGCCTACTCTTCCGATGTTGTGCTGTATATTACACAGAGGACCGAGACTTTAGAATTGTCCCGCCCCCTCATCTCTCCAATCACAAGCTGATGAAACACCATTTTACCATTTAAATAGCAAATAAAATAATAATAATAATTCATTCATTCATTATCTGTAACCCTTATCCAGTTCAGGGTCGCGGTGGGTCCAGAGCCTACCTGGAATCATTGGGTGCAAGGCGGGTATACACCCTGGAGGGGGCGCTAGTCCTTCACAGGGCAACACACACACACACACACACACATTCACTCACACACTCACACCTATGGACACTTTTTGAGTCACCGTATGTTTTTGGACTGTGGGAGGAAACCCACGCAGACACAGGGAGAACACACCACACTCCTCACAGACAGTCACCCGGAGGAAACCCACGCAGACACAGGGAGAACACACCACACTCCTCACAGACAGTCACCCGGAGCGGGAACCGAACCCACAACCTTCAGGCCTACCTGCTGTGCCACCGTGCCGCCCTAATAATAATAATAATAATAATAATAATAATAATAATATATTTACTGTCACAAGCAGATCTTTCATCAAATGTCATTCAATTTTCATGTTCTATAAAGACCATTTGGACTCAATAACAGTCTCATAAAGATACAGTGTCACAATACGGTAGGGGGTCCATTTCCTAAAAATGTGCACCACCAAAAGGGCCCTGAGTCCAGGAGTACCCACTTATACCTGAATAGTGCTGAGCAGTGCAATAAAAGGACAGTAAATAAGTGGAGGGTCAGTAGTTATCTCCGGTTGAATCTGCACCACCAGCAGACTTCAACATCCTCCACTACAAACCTATGCTGTCAACACACACCTGGTAAAGCAGCGCTGCTGACATCCAACACATCCACCCGATCTCCCCCTACGATTACAGCCCTCGGTTTGTACAAGCAAAACCTTCCCGGTTCAATCCTGTCCGTCTCGCTCCGTCCTTGTGTCTGGGCCGGGAAGATAACCACATCTGTCCTCCGCAAACATGACCGCTGTTCCTGACCCGTGCCGTCTGCTGCATTTGGTATTTGGTCTCGCAATTTGGCGGTCTTTTGAACCCCTCAGTGGGGGCAGTGGAGGGTGAAAAAATATAAACAGAATCTACACCAAGGGCAAATGAACATGATCACGGTCTGAATATTTATGATCCTGGGCCTGAGTTTCCCTCCTAAATTAAGAAACTCATATTAGGGGGCGTGTGATTAGCTGTATATGAGAAATTGGATTCGGGAGTGGAGTGAGATGTGCTGGCGGAGAGGAGGGGGGGGGCGGGGGGCCTTGGGCTTGAGGACCTTTAGAGGAGAACTGTTAACCTGTGTGAAAAAAAACAGCTCCAGGCACACATCCCTCTCTCTCTCTCTCACACACACACACACACACACACACACACACACACACACACTGCATATAGACCAACCTCCACTAAACCAAACTCCTCTGTAAACGATGCATACGTCTCACGACCCAGAGTCAGAACACAGAGCCGCGTCATGAATTCAAATTTATTCATGAAAATTTACATACCATTATTCAGTGCCTTAAAGTCATTTTTCATTAAGTGCGGCGCCTGAACAGATAATTACCGTCTCCACCGCTCGTCCTCTAGAAATTAGTTCCTCAGAACTCACTTTACAGCAAATAAACAACAGCTGAATTGTCCAAACAGGACACAACTGGTCAAACTGAGCGCTCTCGCTTTGTGAAACTCAGAAACTCCTCACAGATAGTAACAAAGCATGGTCAGGTCAGCGTGAGAGGGTCAAACCAATTCCGTCTGACGTACGGCCATCTCCAAACCTCAGAGAGGTTCCACACGCAGAAACTCAGAATAACATCCAGTTTATTAAGAACATTTTGGACAGAGATTAACATATGTTCATAAAGAAAAACAGCACAATAAGAAACACTATAAATAAGCGTATCAGGCACACACACACACACACACACACACACACACACGTTTGCACAACAAGCTTTTGCCATTTTTGAAGGGCCTATGTCCTAAATCCTAAGTCCCACCCCCACCCCCAGATTTAAGAGTTTGAGACTGATAAACGACCTCTGTTCTGATTGGCTGACCCGTATTGTGCCATATTCAAAAAGCAGTCCAAGTTTCAAGTGGCGGAGTGGGCGGAGCTATGAAAACTACGTGTAAATGCTTTCATTTTTGTTGCTTTTGCCCTTCTCCATAATAATTATAATAATAATGTCCTGAGCCCAGAGGTTTCTGATTAGAGCTGATGAGTAATTCTGCCATGTCCTGTCCTTGCTGGTGAAGTAATTATGGCCTGCATCATTTGACTGTGCTGAGTCCCTCGATCTCCAGTGAGGGGGCCCTAAGAGAGCCCCTCATACTGCAGGGAAATCGATGGTTAAACAGCTTTGTGCTGCTCTGTCGCTTGCCGAGAGTTGCGTTGTGTGATCGATAGCAAATCTACTGCAGTCAGAGCCACCGCCGCCAGCTCCATTCACACACATTTATGCCATTAAGGAATATGCAGCACTGCAAATTTACTGCTCCTCACGGCTCAGGGTCCCAGCCTTACCCTGCACCGCAGGTTCCTTCAGCACCGATCTCTCTGTGTGCTTCAATGTAAATGAATATTACTTACTCCATGACGGTTTGTAGACAACCTTCACCATCAGTGATACAGGAGTTTAGTCACATTCACTCTGTCTGTATCAGCTCCGTATAAAAGCAGTGGTAGTACAGTCTGTAGAGGGTGAGATAGAGGGGGAAAAACCCAGATCCAACTGGCTGTGGAACACTGGATTATCTCAAATAATGCAGCACTATTGGATACATATTTAGAATGAGTTGGAGTGGTTTCTCTGTAAGCACTAATCATCCAATGTTCACCATTGTTCTCTTGGCTGAATGCCATCAAATCCTCACTGAAGTGTTCCAACATCTAGTGTAAAGAGTTCACAGAAAAGTAGAAGCAACAAAGAAAAAGTGCCTATTAATTATTTAAATTTTGAAGCATTTTTATTGGTCTGTTCAAAACTATGGAGCTAACTCAATGACATAAGTATTTGAATATTTAAATTATATTAAAATTATGTTAAAAACAAAGTAAAGGTATAGGGTTTGACGGTGACTAATAATAATACACAATAATCTTCTTGCCCATGAACTTCTCTCAGTCTCTCGTTCATCAGAGGCTGGTCTTCAGGTAAAGGACATGGAGGCATCTGGACAGGGGGCTGTGTGCAATCATCCTCATGGCCCCCACGTGTCCACATAAATCGATCCCCCTGTCACGGACGGTCTTCAGCGGACAGGCGCCGCGCTCATAAATCTCAGCTAATGGAGCTTTTCTGGACTGGACTTGAGCGTAACGACCGAGGCAGGAGAGTTGGGAAGGTCAGGGGTGACTCCGGGGACCAAATGAAAAGGTAACGTTAGTGACTTTATCTGCGGCTCCCCGGCTCCTCGGGGGCCACTCCCTCTGATAAAATAATCCATCAATGAGAGCAGAACCAGCGTCCACCAGGTGAGAGTCGGTTGAGGAGGTTCTGACCAAGACAATCAGCTTAACTTTCCCTTATTAAAAATGTTCAGAGTTTTGTGGCTTCCATTATCTCCTGCCAGGGCAGTGGCGCAGGTGGTGGTCTAGAGGCTAAGATGGTGGCTAAAAAAAATTGGAATTAACATTTTCTATCTGACATTGAGTTATTCATTCATTCATTCATTCATTCATTATCTGTAACCCTTATCCAGTTCAGGGTCACGGTGAGTCCAGAGCCTACCTGGAATCATTGGGTGCAAGGCGGGAACACACCCTGGAGGGGGCGCCAGTCCTTCACAGGCCAACACAGACACACATTCACTCACACATTCACACCTACGGACACTTTTGAGTCGCCAATCCACCTACCAACGTGTGTTTTTGGACTGTGGGAGGACACCGAAGCACCCGGAGGAAACCCACACAGACACAGGGAGAACACACCACACTCCTCACAGACAGTCACCTGGAGGAAACCCACGCAGACACAGGGAGAACACACCACACTCCTCACAGACAGTCACCCGGAGGAAACCCACGCAGACACAGAGAGAACACACCAACTCCTCACAGACAGTCACCCGGAGCGGGAATGGAACCCACAACCTCCAGGTCCCTGGAGCTGTGTGACTGCGACACGACCAGCTGCACCACAGTGCAGTTTTAATTTTATATTCATTTACTCAGTGAAAATTGTAATTAATTAATTTATTTAATAATTATTTCTGAGTTTGTTTGATTGAACGTTTATAAACCTCGTGAAACATGAAAACATGCTGCTGACACATTCCAGTCATCTTCCAGTTCTTACATTTTATAAATTCTCATTCATATTTGAATTCATGCGCTAATTACAAAATAAATATTAATTTCACTAATTCATCCAAAGTTTTTCCTTTTATTTTCCACTCAAAAGACAAAGGATCTGTTGGTGTGTCAGAGTCAACAAAACCTAATCCTGCCTTAATACGGAGCAGCTACAATTATTTGCTGGGAAAGTTTATTTTAGCACTTGCAAACGTGATAGGATTCTGATATCGTACGTTTAGAAAGTCTATTACGTTCACGTATGAAAGAGACTTGTTCCACTATGAGTTTTGCTATTTGCATTGCAAAATCTTTGAAGCACAATACCTCAAAACTGCTCAGAATGCCGACAGAACCTTTTAATACCAAGGGGACGAACTGTGCTGAATATAAAACCGTGTACGTTTCCCAAGGTCCAGAGGCAAGCTGGCTTCACGCTTTATTAGATTACCCCTTGAAATTAAGGGTATCAATAAGCCCCACAACAGCTTGCATACATCTGGGAATGCTGTAATGATTTGATTGCATTCAGCCCCAAACATTAGGGAGGTCAGGCACGGTTCCAGCACAGGGAATATACAATTGAACATGATTTTTTATGTAGAAAGCCAACTAATCGACTCTAGTATACGGAGGTAGCTTTCTTCCAAAGGCTTCAAGCTCAGACAACACACAGATATTACATGCGACACTGATATAAAATGTATTCCACCACAAATAAAACTAATAAAAACAGAAAGACAACGCTGTTATTCATCAACATGACATCATTTCATCATTTCTTCGTTTCGTGGTTTCATCATTTGCTGCAGTGCTGTCGAAGAGAATGAAAGCTTCAATTTACAGACTGAGCTCCGGCAGTTGTGGATGTATTACAGCTATAATAAAGATGACGTTAATGCACTGCAGTATATAAGAGAAAAGCATTTAGAGTGGAGTCAAAGCCACAATGAGAAAGACAAGTATTCTATTAGGCTTGTTGTGTGTCGACTAAATCAAATAATCCACTGTCTTGGCCTTCCTAATCAATTGGGCCCGATGGGGAATTGTTATTTCAATAAATTATCTCCATTGATTGAGGCAGTGCACAGCACCCAAATCCCATCTTAATTGAAACATGATGTGGGTCCATGTTAAGGGGGCAAGGTAATTAATTGCGGTGTCCCAAGTGTAAATCAAACCGCCATCTGTTGCTGTAGCAACTGACCAATCCACTAATAACTCCATTACTCTCCATCAACCGAGAGCTTGACTACTTTCACATCAGACACATCCAGGAGGCGAACTGTGACCTAATGTGTTGAACCACTTCAGCGTCACGGCAACAAGACCCCCATGACATGCCAAGTGCCAAGTGGTTTGAGGAGATATGAAGTCACATGACCACAACAGGACATAAAAACTATAATAATAATTAATTTTAAAAGAAAATAAAGAGCATCAGCACTGAATCGGCCTCTGCTTTTCTGGGACAACGTTACACTAGATATTGGATGGCATTCAACCACTAGAACCTATTTAGTTTGGAAGTACATCCCAGCTCCTTCTCTTCAGGGACCACAGCTCCACAGTCCAATGTTGGGGGACCATAGCTTGGTACAGAGCATGGTGACCTTGTGCTCATGCACAACTGCTCAAGAGCATCCCATTTCATTTCCAGTTCTATCACCTCGGGATAAAAGAAAATGCTAGAGATAATGTAAAATATAATTTGTTTTGTTACACGAAACAACAGGGTTCGTCTGGGTGTCACGAGCAATTATGTCCAACTAACTGCTTCTTCATTTGTTCTGCTCCTGGAGGTCCTCCTGCTGAGTTTCACTGCAGCTCTAATGAGATCCACCTGATTCTCATATTCAGACGCTCCTCAGGTCTTCATTAACCCTATCACATCTAATGCACTGCCAGGGATACATTCAGAGAGTTGGGCGTTGTCCACTTTAACTCATTAAAATCTGCCCACAGAGCAGTTGGTACGTGTTCATGTTCACGCTGGGGTCAGCTTTTGGACCTGGAGCGTTCTGTGTGCTGCATGTTATCTATCACTGTGTGAAAGATACATTCATCCACAATAACATTATGGAGAAAAAAAATGGGGTCCAGTTTTGAAAACAACGCTGACTGTTTCCACAGCTAGGTCCAGCCATAACATCTCAGAATGTGTCCATCTGATGTGTGACAGTGTTGCAGATGAGCTCACGGCAGGGGGACCCAAGCAGGGCAGAGCGAGATAAGCCCACCACTGTGAGAGCAGATAGACCTGCCATTCAGCTGCCAAAATGCATCAGAAGTTACAAGCGCTGCCAAAGTTCCTGGACCAGGCTGGACACAACAGGAAGGTCTAGCTTGACCCGTGGTGGTGTGGTCATACACCAGCAGGTAAATACAGAGGCCAAAACACACGCTCGAGTTATAAGCCATATCCAGGTTTCTGCAGCTGTTAAGTGGACCGGACTTCAAGCAGCAGCTCCAAGTAGACCCTGATCAGGGATGCGGTGGGTTTGGAGACTGCAGGGAATCACTGAGAACAAGGGAGGAACACCCCCTGGACGGGGACTCCGTCCACTGCAGGGGACCACACACTCACCCAGTCACACATTAACAGCTGTGGACCATTTTTCACAGCCAACTGACCTATCGACACAGATTATCGAAGCCAGGACCCCGAGACCCTAAAGCTGTGTGGTAGTGACACTTATTTTTTCAAATATTACGTACAAAATAAAAACACAAAATGAAGTCTACGCAAAACTTATAGCACATTTTCAATTTAATAAAATAGATAAGTTATATTTAAAATTAGATATATTACATTGTATATTACATAACACAAATATATAGGAATTATTATTCATTCATTCATTCATTATCTGTAACAGATTTATTAATAATTGGGAATCTGAAATCTAGTATTATCCACATGTATTTTGTAGTAAAAAGACATTTGTGAATACACCCTGGAGGGGGCGCCAGTCCTTCACAGGGCAACACACACATACACACACATTCTAGGATTTATTAGTGATGTCCCAATAATTATTTTTTTTTTGCCTCAGATCCAGGTCTGAGTCTTTTAATACTGAGTATCTGCCGATAAACCTAGTGCAGCATTGTAGTAAGAACATTTCAAAATGAGTAATATAATAAAAATACCATTTTGAAGTGTTCGAGTAGTTTAATATTCTCAGTCACAATAAAAAAAAAAAACAGTTCCCCTCAGTGCAGCACTTTTTATGAAAAATCTGCAGAGGGCTTTTAATTTGAAATAACAGATTCAGGAAGTGGAGACGTGATGATGCCCGACTACAGTGGCCAGCAGACTCAGATCACAACATCATTTACAAAATGTGCTACATTTTAGAAACACCAGTGCTGGAAGGAATATTCACATCGGTCACAACCGACTTGAGGAGGGAGTGTGTGCTTCCTACCGAAAGGAAACAGAGGATCGGACTTAAGCGCAAGATTAATAAAGCTGATACAGATCAGCAAAATAATACTGTGACCGGCCCGATACTGATCTGCAGAAAGATTTGAAAATTAAGTTGGTGTTAGATTGGCGCCCCCTCCAGGGTGTATTCCCACCTTGCGCCCAATGATTCCAGGTAGGCTCTGGACCCACCGCACTGGGCTAATGGGGATGGGAGCTAATATAGAAGAGCTGACCAGGAGTCCATCCTGACCGCGCAGCAATGCTAATCAGTCCAATGCCCCACGCTGCAGTGAGCAGCCCAGAGCCATACCTTTCGGTTTTGAGCCTCCTCTAGAGATGGAGGACCGAGAGAGACCACAGTCCAGCTGCTGAACAGAGGAGCAGTTGCATGATCTCTAATCATTTAGTGCATAGCAGAAAAACAGAGGAGAGAGAATGATAACAGTGTCATCGCAGAGTGGAGATAACACGATTAGCTTCAGCTGTGATTCATCAGCAACTCGATTCTTGCTCCCCCCACCGCGCTGGAGCACAAACTCTTCCCTTTGTTCTCTTCTCTCCTGCCCTCACTTCCCCCGCTTTCGTTAATGTCTTCTCACTTTGTCTCACTCATGCTCGCAGATCGGAAAGGTGAGACACAACACTAATCTCACTTCAGAGCTGATGGAACACATACACACATTTTCCCTAATTTATTTTGTTGTTTTTCATAAATATTTTAATACCTACATTTTTTCCTGAATTTTCTCCTTCATTACTCATCCCGGTGAGAGCGAGGACACCCCCAACAGCACACAATACCAACAATCTGGGAGGATGAGGGCAATCAGGGGCTTCCTCTGAGACTCAGACTAGTGTAAGGCCATTGGACAGATCTCTCCACATGCTGGAGGACAACGGCAACTGCCCAGGTCTGTCAGATGATTGAGTATCTGGCAGATGATTAAACTACATCTAAAATGTCTTCTGGGTGGCACGGTGGCGCAGCAGGTGGTGTCGCAGTCACACAGCTCCAGAGGCCTGGAGGGTGTGGGTTCGATTCCCGCTCCGGGTGACTGTCTGTGAGGAGTGTGGTGTGTTCTCCCTGTGTCTGCGTGGGTTTCCTCCGGGTGACTGTCTGTGAGGAGTGTGGTGTGTTCTCCCTGTGTCTGCGTGGGTTTCCTCCGGGTGACTCTCTGTGAGGAGTTGGTGTGTTCTCCCTGTGTCTGCGTGGGTTTCCTCTGGGTGACTCTCTGTGAGGAGTTGGTGTGTTCTCCCTGTGTCTGCGTGGGTTTCCTCCGGGTGACTGTCTGTGAGGAGTGTGGTGTGTTCTCCCTGTGTCTGCGTTGGTTTCCTCCAGGTGACTGTCTGTGAGGAGTGTGGTGTGTTCTCCCTGTGTCTGCGTGGGTTTCCTCCGGGTGATTCTCTGTGAGGAGTTGGTGTGTTCTCCCGGTGTCTGCGTGGGTTTCCTCCGGGTGACTCTCTGTGAGGAGTTGGTGTGTTCTCCCTGTGTCTGCGTGGGTTTCCTCTGGGTGCTCCGGTTTCCTCCCGCAGTCCAAAAACACACGTTGGTAGGTGGATTGGTGACTCAAAAGTGTCCATAGATGCGAGTGTGTGTGTGTGTGTCTGTGAAGGACTGGAGCCCCCTCCAGGGTGTATTCCTGCCTTGTGCCCAATGATTCCAGGTAGGCTCTGGACCCACCGCGACCCTGAACTGGATAAGGGTTACAGATAATGAATGAATGAATAAAATGTCTTCTGTTGCTACCCGGCCAATCAGATCGGAGCATTATAATGAGCGCTGCGATTCGATAGAATGACTCAAACAGGGCAGGGCTCCAGACTGATTTTCCTGGCTCAAATAATCCCGCGGGATGAGATTAAAGCTTTTACAGGACACTTAAGGAAGGACAGAGTTGTTTTAGGTAAAACCAGAGACGTTATAAATAAGATCTCAGGTTGAAATATGAATGAGTTCTCAAAGTCTGTTTACAAATAAAGCCCCACCCTTCAGAAAAAGAGCCAATCAGCTTGCTGGTTCTGCCATGAGTGGAGGAGCTAACTAGACTACTTTAGTAAACAGGATATGGTCATAATGCAGGTGACACATTATGATGTTCCAGACTCTGGCTTGAGGAAATCTTCTGTAATTCGACCTGAATTTTAATTAAGAACCCCTGCTGTAGTGGGTAACTTCTGCTGTGTTTCAGTTTCTGCCTGGGGCAAGAACAGCAAACCGCACCAGTGAAAGTCCTTAGGTAAGATTCAGAACTACCCTATACATCTGCAATACCCATTACCATACCACAACCGATTACTTTGGCCTTACCGTTCACACCTATTCGGTGGAAGTAGAAGCTCTGATACTCTCCCTGATGTTGTGTCACTATGCTTAATGCCATGTGTTGGCTAGAGTGGTATAAAGCCCTTAAGAATACGGTTGTGATGAAGAAGATCTGTGTTCACTGGAGTGAAGGAGTTCCATCACACTCTAAAGGTATTGGATGCAGGTCCATCACTCCAGAGAACACGACCCCCAGGTGTTCAATGCTTGGTGCTTTGTTAATAGTGACACAGCATCAGGGAGAGAGTATCTGGGCTTGAATTTCTACCTGATGGGGGTAGAGCAGAAGAACTGTGGCTCAGTGATGGAGTTCCATCCAATCTCCTTTAGAATGAGTTGGAGCTATGTTTGTGATCCAGAGCTTACAACACCAGCTGTAGAACACCCCCCCCCCACCCCCCACCTCCTTATACGTCTGTTATTATTTTGCATAAGTGTTCACACGGTGTGTTTGAATGCCGTTTATTGGCTGTAGGTTGCTATGCAACATCAGCGTCATAACTGTCAAGCAGCAGGACTTTTAATGTGTGATCTACTAGCAACAGGGCTAGCATCAAAAACAAGCTACGTTAAAAATCTGAAATTATTTCCAACACTAAATATTCTTATAAAAACAGACTTTCAGTTTCACTAAATGTAGATTCTGTGGAAAAGCACTTAACAAAATCAAGACCACATTGTTTCTGGATATTTATTTATTTGTTTTCCCATGTTCTTCCCCAAAAAAATAAAATAAATAAATAATAAAAATAAAAAACCTCCAAAAACCCACACTCACGCTTGATTAAACAAATTCCACATTACAGCAAATAGCCACTTCATTTGCATTTGAGCTGCACTCTGCATCCTCCGCCTGCCTCGCCTTCATTAAACCCCGCCTCCTAGTTCCATTAGCCCAAGCAAGAGTGTTGAGTAAACAAACATCATCTCGCGTCACTTCTGTTCGCCCGTATCATTAACAGAGCCAGGCGTGAGGCTGACGGAGGCGTCCATGCAGACACGGATCAGTGTGAAGTGTCTGGGTGTGTGTGTGTGTGTGAGGCGGTGGAGGGGGTAGGGTTCAAGACAGAGGGTCCCAGCTGAGGCATCATGGGTAACGATCTCTGCTGGAGCTGTGGTGGGCTGAGGCTGCAAGGCTGGGGCAGCACGGAGCTGACTGACCACATCACTCAGCACAGCGTCAGCAAAGCGTCCAGAGCAGCGCAACGGTGCGCCGCAGCAGATCCAGACATGATTAGTGAACTGCTGACTTTGTTTGGCTGCTGAATGCAGTAGCTGCAACACAGCAGATGGGGAGCGGTGCTAAAGCTTAATAGGGCTCAGGGATAGGGAGCAGTTGTGCAGTGTAATAAGAAGTAATGTTAGGAATGTGATTATAGTTATGCACATGGCAGTTCTGGCTGTAGTAAACATACATAAATATTCACGGGTGAAGCGATATGAATAACATCATTAGGACTGCATGATATGAATCACGTATTAGCAATGTAATACGAGGCCACATAAACATCCATGACAAAAGCATAAACACACACACACACGTACATATATACCGACACACACAGGCTGTTCTCCATAACCGTGCTCTCTTCACTGCATAGTGCACTATTTCTGGATTCTGCCATTGAAATAAACACTACATATTCAGTAATGTAGGGAATAGTGAGTAGGCGGCCATTTTAAACACAGCTATGTGCAAATGGACCCAGTCGCCTTTGGTTCTGGCAGTCGTTCTGAGGGGCTATGGCCTGAGGGAAGTGGTTTAGTTGAGAACCGAGGATAGGGTCGACATCCAAGGCATTGTTTTCTCAGACACTGTGGTTGAGAAATGAATTGCTACCTAATTTCCAATCTATATTCAATGTAATCTGTACATAGGTGTGAGATAAATATAGCGGCTAATACGGCTAATGCAAAGACTGGAGCAATGAGATACAATATCCCCATTAATACCCTTTATTTCAGAAGAAATGCTGGTCAGATGCTTACACCACGTTGTACAGGACACTCTTTTACTGATTATATTTATCACACAAGCTGATATCACTGTTAACAGTTAGCACACTATGTCCCATGTGCTCTGAGCGTTCACCCCTGCTTTGTGCTGAACAACATGAAGAAGGAGGACTTAGTGACACACTGCAGTTTACTGGTTCTGCTGACTGAGCTCCAGTTGAGGAACTCTTTAAAATGTGCTCTGGGAACGTGACGATGGTGTAATATTCTCTGTGTTTTCCCCAGCTGTGCAGAAAGTGTGGCTCAGCAGTAGAGCTCTTACTTAACAAGGGCATTGTGAAGGAAAGGCTGGTCACACAGCGGGTCTCTAAAGCAATTACACTTTATTGAAAATAGCTCTGATTCACCTTTGTCCGTTTATTTATTTATTTGTTTGTGTTGAGGCTGTCACTTGATTAAACTTGATTGCTTGATAATAAAATAAACGTTTTTATCTGTAGGTCATTGTGTATAAGGGCGCGTTAACGGACATAAACACTCATAAAGGGCTGGGGTCAGCTGATTATGATGTCACTTCCTGTGACGATTATATGACATCCTTCTTTCTGACACAGGGTTAGCGTTAGCGTATATTGTACCCAAAATTATGGGTGTTAGTGATTGTGAACGTAGCGTATTAATATTTTTTTTTTTTTTGGAATTTTGAATCAAAACTCTATGTTACACAAAAACACTTTAAAACAATCAAAACGTATTTGTACATTTATATGTGTGTGTACATACTGTGTATGTGTTTTGATGGCAAGGGCTCATCGCTCCCGGCTGCAAACACATTTCCGTTAGCTATGCGTGAGTCGTGCATTTAAATGAGGAGTGATATACTGTATTTTGAAAGCGCGACCACCAAAGTGTCACCCGCACCGCAGACCTATAAATAGTAATGGGAGCAGATATGATTTGGGGCCTGAAGCAATGGGCGGCTGGACTTCAATGAATTCAGCTCCAGCCTCATGCTAATGCAGCGCTAGTGGGTTATCAAGCGTGTGCACACCAACCGGAGTGACATCATCAATCACGCTCAGTATTACAGGGAGGGCTTAATCGAAGAGTCACTCACATGCTGCTGCTTCTCTCTCTCTCTCTCTGTGTCTCTCTCTCTCTCTCTCTCTCTCTCTCTCTCTGTCTCTCTATCTTTTCTCCGTGTTTAAGTCACACTGATTCTCAGTGTCTCTGACTCTATCTCTCTCCTCACTCTTTCTCCTGCCTCTGTTTCATTCCATTTCTATGTTTCAGTCTCTCTCTCTCTCTCTCTCTCTCTTTCTCTCTCTCTCTCTGCAGTGCTCACTGGCACCCATCCAAAGCTTCAGTCATGTGCTCTCTGCAGGGGTCCGGCGTGTACCACTCCTGCCCCCCGCCTTCCCCCTGTCTCCCTGGAGACCAGTGGCTTGCTTTCAGAAATGTTAGCAATTCCCCCGGGACACGTCTGCATCTATCCTATACCACCTGCTGACTACTGCACGCACATGTACATACAGACTGCTGCTCTCTCTCTCTCTCTCTCTCTCTCTCTCTCTCTCTCCCTCTCTCTCACCCCAGTTGCCAGTTTATTAGAAACACACTTGTACCTACACTCACCTACTATTTTATCACCAACACCCACCATATAGCTGTCCTGTAGTCCACTGTAGTCCATCTGTTGCTGCACAATTTATCACCCCCTCTCCATCAACGGAGATGGATCACCACAGATGACCAGATGTCTGGACAGCAGTGGACTGTCCTCTGAAAAGCAGTGACTTGGCAGCGGACGGCAGATGGGCTTGAATATCTATAAAAGTGGTCTCGCACTGGTCCCAAAAATAATTGGGCAATTTAACAACTGAAACAGAGCAATGTATCAATTTCACTGCATTAAGAAGCAAAATATCACTACGAGTGCTTCTTGATTTAAAGAAATCATTCACTTCATTCATTCAATCATTAATTAATCTTTTAATTAACTTTTTCATCCTTTTCAGGTTTATGGTGTGTAAAGAGACCAGCCAGAACCACTCACACACTCACACCTGTAGACAGTTTCACACACTCACCCAGTCACTCACACACTCACACCTGTAGACAGTTTCACACACTCACCCAGTCACTCACACACTTACACCTGTAGACAGTTTCACACACTCACCCAGTCACTCACACACTTACACCTGTAGACAGTTTCACACACTCACCCAGTCACTCACACACTTACACCTGTAGACAGTTTCACACACTCACCCAGTCACTCACACACTCACACCTGTAGACAGTTTCACACACTCACCCAGTCACTCACACACTCACACCTGTAGACAGTTTCACACACTCACCCAGTCACTCACACACTTACACCTGTAGACAGTTTCACACACTCACCCAGTCACTCACACACTTACACCTGTAGACAGTTTCACACACTCACCCAGTCACTCACACACTTACACCTGTAGACAGTTTCACACACTCACCCAGTCACTCACACACTCACACCTGTAGACAGTTTCACACACTCACCCAGTCACTCACACACTTACACCTGTAGACAGTTTCACACACTCACCCAGTCACTCACACACTCACACCTGTAGACAGTTTCACACACTCACCCAGTCACTCACACACTTACACCTGTAGACAGTTTCACACACTCACCCAGTCACTCACACACTCACACCTGTAGACAGTTTCACACACTCACCCAGTCACTCACACACTCACACCTGTAGACAGTTTCACACACTCACCCAGTCACTCACACACTCACACCTGTAGACAGTTTCACACACTCACCCAGTCACTCACACACTTACACCTGTAGACAGTTTCACACACTCACCCAGTCACTCACACACTTACACCTGTAGACAGTTTCACACACTCACCCAGTCACTCACACACTTACACCTGTAGACAGTTTCACACACTCACCCAGTCACTCACACACTCACACCTGTAGACAGTTTCACACACTCACCCAGTCACTCACACACTCACACCTGTAGATAGTTTCACACACTCACCCAGTTGCTCACACACTCACACCTGTAGACAGTTTCACACACTCACCCAGTCACTCACACTCTCGCACCTGTGGACAGTTTCACACACTCACCCAGTTGCTCACACACTCACACCTGTAGATAGTTTCACACACTCACCCAGTTGCTCACACACTCACACCTGTGGACAGTGTCACACACTCACCCAGTCACTCACACACTCACACCTGTGGACAGTGTCACACACTCACCCAGTCACTCACACACTCACACCTGTGGACAGTTTCACACACTCACCCAGTCACTCACACACTCACACCTGTGGACAGTGTCACACACTCACCCAGTCACTCACACACTCACACCTGTGGACAGTTTCACACACTCACCCAGTCACTCACACACTCACACCTGTGGACAGTTTCACACACTCACCCAGTCACTCACACACTCACACCTGTGGACAGTTTCACACACTCACCCAGTCACTCACACACTCACACCTGTGGACAGTTTCACACACTAACCCAGTCACTCACACACTCACACCTGTGGATAGTGTCACACACTCACACCTGTGGACAGTGCCACACACTCACCCATTCATTCACACACTCACACCTGTGGACAGTGTCACACACTCACACCTGTGGACAGTGCCACACACTCACCCATTCATTCACACACTCACACCTGTGGACAGTGTCACACACTCACCCTGTCACTCACACACTCACCCATTCATTCACACACTCACACCTGTGGACAGTGTCACACACTCACCCATTCATTCACACACTCACACCTGTGGACAGTGTCACACACTCACCCTGTCACTCACACACTCACCCATTCATTCACACACTCACACCTGTGGACAGTGTCACACACTCACCCATTCATTCACACACTCACGCCTGTGGACAGTGTCGGGGTTCTTAACAATTAAGTTTGAGAGAGATGCCCAGGTGCCTTCAGACATTTGCACAGTTCTCTGTGAGACTTTGACACTTTGTAACTCAGTGTATAAATTAATATGTATCTGAACACTGGAGCAAAGTGAAAGTAATAGCTGTTAAACGCTGGCCGTATTCTACAGAAAGTGCTGTTACAGTTTGTGTGGAAATCAGCTTCCTCTGAGGCAAAGTGGTCTGAGGTGGAATTGAGAGATAACCCTCGTTAGTGCGACCTCAGAGTGAGCCAAAGAGCTGTGGTGTGTGTGTGTGTGTGCTTGCATAAATGCCAGACGTGACTTCATTAGCTCAGGAGGGGTCAGTAGGGCAGCACTGCTTACTGGGAGAGCCATGTTCATAAAGGCCAAATTTCTGATCCACACACACTCACAACCTGACACACTCAACACACTCCCACATGGGTAAATCTCTCTCTCTCTCTCACACACACACACACACACACACACACACACACACACACACACACACACAAACCCAACACTCACACTCAGCACACCCCCACCTGAGTGTCTCTCACGTACACACACACACACACACACACACACATACACAAAGCAACACTCACACTCAGCACACCCCCACCTGAGTGTCTCTCACATACACACACACACACACAAAGCAACACTCACAATCAGCACACCCCCACCTTAGTGTCTCTCACACACACACACACACACACACAAAGCAACACTCACACTCAGCACACCCCCACATGAGTGTATATATAATTAGAACAGAACATATATATGACTATATATAAAACAAGAGAGAGAGAGAGAGAGAGAAAGGTAGAGGTGACAGAGAGAGACAGAGAGAGACATCATGAGTGAGAAAGACAGTGACAGAGAGACTCAGATGCACAGATTGCATTCACTATTTGTGCACACAAGTTCTACACTATGTAAATGGTGGCCAATGGGGGTTCCGCTTGCGGCGGACTGAAATAAAAGGATAAAGAAAAAAAAACAAAGACAGGTGACCTCCCGCTGGAAGTCTGCAGCTATGCTAATACACTCACTGTTGTTTATTTATTCATTTAGCCCTGCGAGCGAGCGAGGGAGAGTGAGAGAGAGAGAGAGAGAGAGAGAGAGAGAGGAGAGGGGAGGATGGGTGGGGGCTTGGAGGAGGGGACTACAGTGAGCCAATAGCAGCACCTGCCTCTTTACACACTTTACACACAATAGCAACAGATGTGAAAGGTTACGCTGAATGAAAACGTAATAAAACAATGAGGTCAAAGGTTAAACAATGGCTGCTTCTACAGTTGAAATAAAGCCAACAGGGGACACAGTGTCCACTCCACGTTCACCTAGGAATACACACACTGCCGAAAATAAACACTGCATGTCTGTGTTCTCATGTTTGTCTACAGATTTTATGATGGATGGACCAATAGAAATGCTCCTAAAAAGCTTTGAAATTAGCAAATGGAGCAGACACAGCAGTAATGCTGGAGTTCTTAAACCCCTCAGTGTCACTGCTGTGTGCGATCCACTTGTACCAGCACAACACATTAACACATAACACCACATCCTACATTTCCTCTCCATGTCCAAAGTTTGTGGACACCTTTTAATAAGTGGTTTCAGCTATTTAAAGGTGCACGCACTGTGGACACCTTTAAACTCTCTGAAATGGCTCACTCTAGAGCAGCTGGGACACAGTCATCATGCTCAGTGCCAGGTATGGGGTAGAGGGGTAGAAATGCAAAGCAGTATTGGGTTGCGGAACAGTGGAACTGCGCTCTCCAGAGTAATGCTGCACCAACCAATACTGTTAAGATGACATGGAGTGGTGCTCTAGCTTCTGGAAATGACTATCATTGCCACAGTCGTTATACAACCCCAGTTCCAATGAAGTTGGGACGTTGTGTAAAGCATAAATAAAATGATTTGCGTGTCGTTTGAGCATTCCTCCACTTTCCCAGTCTTTTGTTGGACGAATTGCAGGCCTCAAATTCAAAATGAGTGAATATTTGCAAAAAAAAAGTTTATCCATTTGAACATTAAATATCTTGCCTTTGTAGTGTATTCAAGTGAATATAGGTTGAAAAGGATGTGCAAATCATCATATTTGTCACGCCCTCGTCCTGTCATGCCTCGTCCTGTTTTCCCTGCCATGCGCTCTCTTAGCACATGGCTCTGTTTGTTGTTGTCCATGTCTCCGCCCTAGTCCCGCCTTTGTTCCGCCTCCTCGTCTGTGTCTCATTTGTTACCCTGCCCTCTCATTATCTGTCTCAGGTGCGTCTCGTCTGTGTTTAGTATTTAAGTCCCCTTCAAGTATCACTTCCACTTGTCGGTCATTCGTTCTCGTACTCGTTTCATGTCCCGAGTCATTAGTTTTGCTTCCAGTTTTGCTGTGTCGTGTTACTCAGTCTGGTCTGTCTGTCTCTGTATTTTCCTAGCTCTGTGTTTAGGTTTAGCTTTAGCTTCTGTGTTTGTTTAGATTTCATGGTCTCTGTTAAGTATTTGTCTGGTTCTTTGTCTTAGCTTAGCATCTTTAGCTCTTTCTGTTTAGGTGTCTGTTTAGCTCTGTGTCCAGGTTTGTCTATCTAGTTCTATGTCTAGGTTGAGTCTGTTTCTCTGTCTGTTTAGCTCCCTCTAGGTTTCTCCGTCCTGTTCCCTCTCTATCTGTCAAAGTCTCTCTGTCTTATATCATGTGAAGTTATCCAAGTCTGTCTCTGGTTTATTATTATCTTGTGTTTCAATAAAGTCACTGTGTTTTAGCAAGTGCATCCACCCTCCGCGAGTCCCTGACAGTATTCTGTTTTTATTTATGTTTCACACAACGTCCCAACTTCACTGGACCTGGGGTTGTATAAAGTGGAAGGTTTCATTTACTCCTTGCATAGAAAAAAAGTGTACAACTACTTGCACATGATTTTTCATCCCACTCCCTAAAAGCCAATCATACGACGTTCCTATGACAACAGCCCCTGAGAAATGTTGAAAAAAGAGAGAAATGAAGGACGCCTGGGTGACCTTCAGAGAAGCCGGAGAACTATAGCATCAAAAAAAGGATCCAGCAGAAGCAGACAGCACATACACACTCTCCGTTAAAACCCTGAGGGCTACTGTCAAACAGCCTTTACAGGTTAAGTCTCCCCCATGTGTTCATATCACGTCTTAAAGGAGTAGACTAAACAAGCCGACTCCATCCAGACAGCCAGGTGCCGCTCTGTCTCCGAGCACGGTTGCGTAAAACGGAGATACGTTGATGTTATTGTGATTAATGACATCACAAACCTGAGCCCCCAGGTGGTTAAAGCAGTGGACAGGAACTGCATAAATGGCATAGTAACAAGCAGATGACTGGGTGTCGTATTTTATTTTTCAGTCCTGTTTCTTAAATCAAATCTAATCTCATTTTAATTCGTCACGTACAAACCCAGGACGACCCAGTGACAAGTAAACATAGTCAAAGAGAGATCTATAACATATGGGGATTAAATATAAGGCTGTCAAATAAACATAAAAGGTTAAAGATGTGTACAGAGATGTAAGTATGGAGAATTATTTCGTTTTAATTATTAAATTACCTTCACAAACATCTGAGACTTGAAAAATCCAGCCGCCATATTTTCTGGTTGTCTCTTATACAACATAACTGTACATTACAACACACTTAGAGGAGAACACTAACTGCCTAGCTAACAGACACCCATTGCTGGTGCTGATATAGTGGAGGGAGGACCACTCAGAGACGGTCTGTGACTCTTAGACCCTGGCCACAGACGTTCCAAAGACATTTATAATGAGTACCTTTTCCTATTAGAGGCATTTGCCACTTCTATCAGTTCAGGGACGCAGTGGGGGGCAGAGTCTAAGCAGAATTATCGAGAACCCTGCAGGAACACACCCTGGACAGGGTGTCCATTCCTTTCACACAAACACAGATGGTGTCACACCATGAGGAAACCTACACAGAAACAGGGAGAACACACCTCCTCACAGACCACCTCCTAGTGACCTAAGGTGAGTAATAAACCCAAATCCCCAGGACCCTGGAGCTGATTAGCATCGACACCTCCAGAGCTCCTTTGCAGCCCACAGTACACTGTGAAAGTATAAAATCTTGGCTTTTTTTTTTTTAATCCAGTAATGACAGGTGCCCCCCGGCAAAGTGCACACCTGCGGCAGCCCGGGGGGGGGGGGGGGGGCTGGGGGGGGCTTTCATTCAGATCAGACGACTGTATCAACTCTCACATCCAATTACAGCGCGCAGCCAATCAGCTCCAGCTCCAGCTCGATTGGCCCGCGGTCCAGCAGGAGTTAATGAGCCATTGACCGTTTAATGAAGCCAATATGATGGCAGTCAGAGAGCGGACCGGAGCGGCGGGGGAGAAAAGTTTGAGTATTTCACCCTTCCGTTTTTTAAGCCTCACCTTTCGCTAATGTTAAAAGAAGGGCATCAGCAGAAAGGGGGCAGCGGCGGTAATTGGGAGCAAATCGTTGCTTTTGCTGATTCGGCAGAGCGTTCCAGAACATCGCCACTGGTCCCGCACATCAGAGAGAGACAGGGGGAAGAGAATAGAGGGAGAAAGCTTGCACAGGGACCCGCTGCCAGAATACAGGAAGAGCTTGTGTAATGCCTAATCAACAGAAATCCCAACACAGCAAAAAAAATAATAATAAAAACGTCGACCGGAACTACATTTCTGTTTGGTTTGTTTTCACCTACGTCAGGACGCGCGCCTGTCATGGCTCTGCAGTTCTGCCTTCCTTTCCTCGGTGATAGAGTGTATGATGTGTTTGTTTTCAGCAGCTAGAGAACAGCAGTACACAACCCAGGCTTTTCAGTGCTAATAGACATCCTCACCGTGCAATAAAAGAAAGCCCATTGTTATACACACAGTACATACCCCGTGCATACGCTTTTGACTCTGAACAAACTGTATACCAGACGACCGCTCGGGGGGCTGCATGAAATTGCATCCACTTTTACATCAATTATATTCAAATCAGGTGCATCTGGTTGCTCCTAGATATGGTGACTGCACACTTTCAAAGACAATTACCCTTAATCAGATTACAGACCGTTCATTTCCCATCAGACCCCAGGCATGCTTCTCAAACGGGATCAATTAGTGTGAACACATGGACGGGGCTATGAATAGACGTATGGTGCGTGGGTGTGCAGCGTGTATTCATATTCATCCTGGAGAACGTGTAGGTGAATACTGTAAGTGGTCCTGAGGTGCCCTGTTTTTATTAACCAAGGGTTTAGTCGAATATCCAGCCTCTCGCCATGCATGCCATGTATCTTGGAACAAGTGAGGGTTTGATGGCTACCAGCCACAGGAACATTAGTGAGGTCAGGTCCTGGAACCCAAACACCACTCCAACACACCCTAAAGTGATGGATAGAGATGCACCACTCCAGAGAGCTCAGTACTGCTGGGTGGGTGGGTGGGTGGGCTTTGGCCATGATGTCCCTCACTGTCGTCAACTCCAACTGAAGATCCCTATATAGTGAATTGCATAAGTCATAAAACTACAATGTATACACAAAGATAACACTAGATTTCAGATTCCCACGTATGAATTATTATCATTTATGTTGTATTTGAGCGACATACTGCACTATTCAGCTCTAGATTCAGTACATGACATAGTGCCCCCCACAGGGAGAATGGAGTGATTTGAGATAAAACCTCTGTTGCTCTAATGCTTCATGGTGTTTTGATGTCTCTCTGTAAGTGGTACCCTCGCCCCCTACTGGACTGGTATGATCACTCAACCATTTTCATATTCATCTGCACAGGGATATTGTCAAAAAGAGAGCATGGATAATCTCAGTTTTCAAAAATATCTGCTTCTGGTGGTACCTCAGCCTAAGAATATTTTAAATCTGACTGTATCCACACTGTGTCGCAGTCACACAGCTCCAGGGGCCTGGAGGTTGTGGGTTCGATTCTCGCTCCGGGTGACTGTCTGTGAGGAGTGTGGTGTGTTCTCCCTGTGTCAGCGTGGGTTTCTTCCGGGTGACTGTCTGTGAGGAGTGTGGTGTGTTCTCCCTGTGTCCGCGTGGGTTTCCTCCAGGTGCTCCGGTTTCCTCCCACGGTCCAAAAAACACACATTGGTAGGTGGATTGGCGACTCAAAAGTGTCAGTAGGTGTGAGTGAATGTGCGAGTGTCTGTGTTGCCCTGTAAAGGACTTACGCCCCCTGCAGGGTGTATTCCCGCCTTGCGCCCAATGATTCCAGGTAGGCTCTAGACCCACCGCGACCCGACCCTGAACTAGATAAGTGGTTACAGATAATAAACGAACAATGAATGAATGAATGAATGAAGGTATCCACACTAGGCCTGGATGAAATCTATGAAGGGCAGCAAAGACCTCTAGATATCAGCATCTGCTAAATGCCATATATGTAAATGTAAATGTTAACATGCTTCCTCAATTCTCTCAGCATGATACTAAGAGGTCTGGGTTTGATATTTTGTGCCGAGTGGCTCTAAAGACATTGACTTTCATCAAAAAGGTGACCAGTCTTATACCCACCAGCCAAGGAACCCACCACACAGCCTTAGCTTGACTGAAAGCTGTCACATCTGATTCAAGTTACACTGCGGACAAGCATCTGCACTAGAATGGCCTATTCTGACCCCAGGACGACAATGAGAGATCATGGTGAACTTCAGCTGAACTGCAAATAATCAGTGTCCAATCTCCCTGACCACTGCAGACCTGTAGGGTTTAATCAGAGTGTCCACAAGCTTCTACAAAAATGGTGAAGTCATGAGCATCAGTGAGAAAGCCCATGGTAACTGCTTTATGTACAGCAAAGACAGCCTAGGCCCCAACAGTGTAGCGCGAAGATTACATTTGCCTTTACTGCATCACAAATAGAGCACAAATGTGAGAAACGCAGCTTGAGTTTTACATCAGTTGACAGTGATTCATTAAAACCAAATGTCAGTTTGAAAAAGGACACAAAACACAGACCCTGGTGTGAAAAAACACACTAACAATAGAACAATAGGGAAACTGATTCAGCCCCTGACCACAAGCCAATGGACACACCGCGACCCTGAACTGGATAAGTGCTTACAGATAATGGATGGATTAATCAGAATTGGTTTTACAACTGTTTATAGCAAAAACACCATTTTTAAAAGGTTGATTTCATAAATATTTGTTGTGTTGTTTCTGTCATAAAGAAGTATTTCCTAAAGTTTTGAGAGGGAAGTAAATAAATGTCGTGTGGTCTCTGACTTTTGAGTTGGGGGAGTCCTTTAAAAACCCGTCGTCATGCAGTAGGCATTGATCAGCCGAAACGTCATCGTTTATTCGGAAAACATTTTTCCATCGCTTTTTTCAACATTTCTTTCTGCAAAATTTTGGATGTTTTAGTGAATTGTTGAAATACTTTGAGTGTTCAGAAATGCCCCGCCCCCTTGTCTGAGCTTGTCCAATCACAGCATTGGGCCCACATTTATGTGAGACCCCAAAAACAAGGTAAAACGGAGCCAAGGAAACAGACAGCAGAGGTTAAATACAGCAAAGTAATCAAGTAAACATGGAAAAATTCGAATGTTGGTTAAACAGACAGGAAGAGAATCTTGCTGTGGGGATTGATCCTTGTGGTGTTTTGATCAAAGCAGGTGACAGACCCAGAACTGTGTTCAATTGTGGACAAGAGGAGATATTTCATACAGTACTACCTTCACCTATAGGATGGATATGGGTTTTTAAGCACAGAGTAGAGTTTAAAAAATAATAATAAAAAAAATAATAATAAAAAACAAGGTGACCTTACCTTCATCAATACTGATTCGCTGAGCTTCTCCCGGTTGACGATTTTAATGGCGACTTTCTGACACGTGACGCAGTGGACCCCCAACTTCACCAAACCTAGAACAAAGAGCGAAGGAGCTATATGTCAGAAAACACACAAAGGAGCTTTAATGAAAAAGAGTGGGCTCGTCCTGGCAATAAAGCGCCTGTCTCAGCAAGACTTTGTTCTGGAAATGAAAACGGTCTCCCGGAAGCCCCCGTCATGCGTAAAAATGAAACGCTCTTTGGGCGCACTTTTCATGAAGCCGCAGTAAATGTCAGCGAACATACATAAACACAAACAAGGCCCAGATCAATGCGGAAAATCCCTCAGTAGCATTCTGTCATAACAACGATAAAGAAAGAGTAGCCCCCCCCCCTCGACACCATACCCCCCTCGCTCACGAGCTGACACGGGAGCAGGCGTATATCACAGGCCTTTCTCAAAATGCCAGGTCTTTGCATTCCGTTATTACCTCCATCCATTTTTTTCCGCATGCCTCTGCATATCAAACTGTTGATTTCCCTGCAGGTTTACTCGGGGGGCCCAGAGGCAGTAAACACCTGACAGAGCGCCGCCACTCTTTCATGGCTGAGTGTCATTAGAGCCTGAAGGGCAGTGTGTGATGGTCCCCTGACGTCGGCGCTCACTCTGGGTACGATCCCCCCATGCGGAACAGTGTCCGGGGACGGCATGAATATTTCATCTCCGCGTAATTGCCTTGGACGGACATGTGTCAAAGCACAGGAAGGCACCGGGCGAACACAAGTTACCTGCTGAACTTTGACAGACTACAAAAGAAGGAACTTGGGCAGGGAACAGAAAGTGAGAGAAGAAAAGACAGGTAACATTTGCCAATAGCAGGCAAGTGAAAAAGCACAGAGATTAGCACGGAACACCGCTGAGAATGGAGGAACCTACATGTAAACACTACAGTCAACCATCCAGTGGAGCTCTACAGGATAAAATCAAGAGGCTACTGGGCAGGAACCACAAAAGCACAGTTTGCAAGTAAATGCATTTAAGTTAAATTTGGCTCTGGGTATAAAAATATGAATAAATGCATAGAGAAATGGCAAATTAATTGTGGAACACATGTTAGCCGGAGAGAGTGGGCGTGCAGGGGGCATTAGAGGAAAGTTCTAAAAATGGAGCTATACATGCTGGCGCAAACATTAGTACCATATGTGTGCCAAAGTACAGTCTATCGTTCTCACAACCCTCTCCTCATCCACGAGCAGGAATAACACTCACTATAACTGGCTTTGGGCAAGGCATGTCCAGACATGTTCCTGGAGACTGTAGATTACGGCTGGAACCCCAGTGAACTCCATACAACAGACAAGGGGTTTGATTTTGATTCCCATCTTGGCCAGAAACACCAGGTTAGGCCTCAGGTTAAATCGGGACATGATGCACCTGAGACTACGGATACTGGAAGCCTGTGCTAGCATTTCTCCTGCGGTGTTGCTATCAGTGTGTGAAGAGCGGGAGAAGTGGGTTGCATTGACAATCCAACACAATGGGCTGCACTTTGAACACATTTTATAAGTGGTCCGAAACTTGTAAATAACTCATGAAAGAATAAACTTATGTTAAAACCAAGCACACCATTGTTTTTCTTGTGAAATTCCCAATAAGTTTGACGTGTCACATGACCCTCTTCCCATTGAAAAAACAAAAGTTGGATCCAAAATGGCCGACTTCGAAATGGCCGCCATGGTCACCACCCATCTTGAAAAGTTTCCCCCCTCCCATATACTAATGTGACACAAACAGGAAGTTAATATCACCAACCTTTCCCATTTACTGGGACGCAAGTACAACTGAGATATGTTCGATCTGTCTTCTTTATACTAAAAATGAAACGGTATGAAAATTTAATATCACGATTATAGCCAAAATTATCATTTATTTTCAGCATTACAACTGTATTTTTAAAATGTACTGAAACTTTCAGTATGTACTGATAAACACATTTAAAACATGCCATGTTTAAGACCTAAATGAATGGTTTTGTTTTTATTTTTGTTTATTTTAATTTTTCTTGCTTTAATCATGATATTATTTGGTAATTATTAGGTTTTGTTTAACAGGTAATCATTCATTCACTGTCTGTAACCCTTATCCAGTTCAGGGTTGCGGTGGGTCCAGAGCCTACACGGAATCACTTGGCGCAACGTGGGAACACACCCTGAAGGGGGCACCAGTCCTACACAGGGCGACACACACTCACACATTCACTCACACTACGAACACTTTTGAGTCGCACTCAAAATGAATTCAAATGATTAAATCTGCATATTTATACAACCATGCATCAGTAGCCCATTGGATTACTCATCAGTGCGCAATCTCCTTCCTGTACTGATTTCTCCTCCTCTGGTTTCGAGGGTCCTGGGGGAGTGAAATTAGGATGGGGAGCCATATTCTGATTCCTCCCGTTCTTAAAAAGAATTAAGATTCCCATCCCAACAGAAGTGTAGATCCACAGGGCCATGGTTTGACAACTTCAATGGACACTCCACCAATTTTCTCCCAAAAATGCTACGGTAAGTAAACTTCTCAAACACTTCCAGCAAGCCTCCAGCGGCCGAGGAGCGAGGAAGCCATGGAAACGGCTGTTTGAGCCTCTAACTGTGGCTAAGCAGAGAATCCGCAGTCGCATTGACCCTCTCCGGTCACTGCTCTGCGCAGAAAAACAGATAAACACGGCTGAGTCAAGCGTGGCTGAGTTCTCCACAGAGCCAGTCAGCCAGCAGTGTTCTTGTCATTTTTTACACAGAAAAACAACACTCTTCCATGAGAGATTTGTCCACTAACACTTCGCCGTTAACTCCTAGGGCTGAGGCAGCTGAAAGGAGGGGAGCTTTCAGAATTCAGCAAAATATGACGGAATAAACCACCAGAATAAACACCAAGAAGATGCTAAATAAACAAGCCATTTAATGAGAGAGGAGAAGAATTATATCAAAAATTAAAGGGGGTTGTTTGACTTTCACCCCCAAAGTATGTCAACATTAAAGGGCCTGTACTGTACGTTCTAAGGCCGTTGTGGTGTACTTGTGATACCGGCGTGTGCCATAATAGCAGTCCAAGCTTTCACCAGTTTTCACCCTTATACATAAAGCCTGTTATAAATACCTTTATTCCAACAATGATGGATAATAAAATGAAGGCCACTCCCTAAAAAATTCAGCACAACTTTGTCAGCACATTGTCCCTGTAGCCACATCACCCCTTTAAAAACCCAGGACACTAACAGATCGATATGCGAGAGCTCATCAGTTACAGTCCAAAATAATAATAAAAAAAGCCTTCAGAGTTCAGAGCGACGTGAAATGACCAGGGACCCCCCCCCACCACCACCATCCACCGCCTCCCTCTGTCCAACACATGCTTATAGGAGTGTGTGTCTCTCACCGTACCACAATTTCATTGCTTTACATTTATTTATTTAATACAGAAATTAAAATACCACCTCGATATCTGCATTGAAATATTCCTCCATTCAAAAATAGATGGTACATTTTATTTGGGCCAAAAGCTACACTACACTGAAATACCAGCCCTCGTACGGGGTGCCTATTCTTAGTCTCAGAGCTGTCTCTACAAAGTGTGAAACAGTTACAGCTACTGTCACAACAAACTACAATCATCATAAGAGGAAATGCATAATTTAAAATCTCCTGTCATCACCATAATAACCAAAGCCTTTATATTAATAGTCTGCAATCCTAGTTCATATTATATTGAATTATTAATTATTGAAATCCATTACATTTCAAAATGATTTCAAATTAAATTCAAATCAGATTTGAACTTAATTAAAATAACGTAATGAATACGTTTAGATTAATTTGCCGTGCATTTTTCACCTCTAAAACCTTGCGGATGGTTTCACACGTTCCTCTTTCATACGTAATTGTTCTCGGTATCACACAGAGAGGTCACCCAGAAGCTCGGAGTGAACTAAGGGAAGCAGGATTAATAGAGTCCCTCTACAATCTCCGATATCTTACTGCGGGAGTCCTAACAGAGTCCGGTCCACAGTCCACAGGTTTCAGCAGAAGAGCTGATGCAGACAATAGGCAGCAGGCCGCAGCCGTGCCAAGCCCTGCAGTCCCACGCTTATCTATTTTTGATTAATGTACTCAGCGTCAGCATAAAAGGCTTCATAATTATACGGATGCTGAAGCAAACGCAGTTAGCTGGAGTCCAAACCGCTCGTGTGAAAACACTTTGCTTACCGCCTGCATAACGCACTGTGATGGATGTGTGATTCATATCCAGATCTGCTCATACGCTCCCACTGTCAGTTCGTCTCCGGGTGACTGTTTGTGAGGAGTGTGGTGTGTTCTCTCTGTGTCTGCGTGGGTTTCCTCCGGGTGACTGTCTGTGAGGAGTGTGGTGTGTTCTCCCTGTGTCTGTGTGGGTTTCCTCCGGGTGACTGTCTGTGAGGACTGTCTGTGAGGAGTGTGGTGTGTCCTCCCTGTGTCTGTGTGGGTTTCCTCCGGGTGACTGTCTGTGAGGAGTGTGGTGTGTTCTCCCTGTGTCTGTGTGGGTATCCTCCGGGTGACTGTCTGTGAGGAGTGTGGTGTGTTCTCCCTGTGTCTGCGTTGGTTTCCTCCGAATGACGGTCTGTGAGGAGTGTGGTGTGTTCTACCTGTGTCTGCGTGGGTTTCCTCTGGGTGACTGTCTGTGAGGAGTGTGGTGTGTTCTCCCTGTGTCTGCGTTGGTTTCCTCCGGGTGACTGTCTGTGAGGAGTGTGGTGTGTTCTCCCTGTGTCTGTGTGTGTTTCCTCTGGATGACGGTCTGTGAAGAGTGTGGTGTGTTCTCCCTGTGTCTGCGTGGGTTTCCTCCGGGTTACTGTCTGTGAGGAGTGTGGTGTGTTCTCTCTGTGTCTGCGTGGGTTTCCTCCGGGTGACTGTCTGTGAGGAGTGTGGTGTGTTCTCCCTGTGTCTGTGTGGGTTTCCTCCGGGTGACTGTCTGTGAGGAGTGTGGTGTATTCTCTCTGTGTCTGCGTGGGTTTCTTCCGGTTTCCTCCCACAGTCCAAAAACACACGTTGGTAGGTGGATTGGTGACTCAATATTGTCCGTAAGTGTGAGTGATGTGTGTGTGTGTGTGTGTGTGTGTGTATTGCCCTGTGAAGGACTGGCGCCCCCTCCAGTGTAAATTCCTGCCTTGCGCCCAATTCCAGGTAGGTGCTGGACCCACCGCGACCCTGAAGTGGATAAGCACTCACAGACAATGAATGAATGAATATAATATGATCCACTTACAAACAATAGAGGAGAGTCC
This sequence comes from Hoplias malabaricus, assembly GCF_029633855.1. Classification (NCBI taxonomy): domain Eukaryota; kingdom Metazoa; phylum Chordata; class Actinopteri; order Characiformes; family Erythrinidae; genus Hoplias; species Hoplias malabaricus. The sequence goes on from NC_089819.1 coordinate 50,873,384, forward strand.
TGCCTCCAAAGTTCAGTCTTAGAAGACAGTCACATCTGATCCAAGACATCCCAACTCATAAAAATGAAATGTAATAACGTTGTAATACATTTATGCTCAAGATTCCAAAAACACTATCCATTCATCCTCTTTAATGTCGTTCATGCGCTCACCCGTCCATGCACACGTCCGTGAGCGGTACTGACTGCTCGTCCTCTGGTGCACCTTTCTGCCAGTGGCCCAGAGGAAGTGTACAGTAAGTGGAGGTGATGAGGTCTGTGTTCTTTGACAGGAAGCAGAGAAGCAGCATCTGCTCCAGAGCTGAGAACAACACAAACACAAAGCTGTGCAGCCAGCTCACACACCCAACATGTCAAGCATCATCCCTTCTGCTTTGCTTTTTCTCCCTTGTCTGTGTTTTGGCAGTGAAAATCTTTCAATTAAGGCCTTTTTATAGCTCCTGCCCTGAGGGGTGGGGCTGGGGGGGTGGTGTCTGGAGATGCCACCAACACACCCACACACACTGGCCATGGCTATCGAGTAGCGAGCCACAGCCATGTGTCTTCTGCATGGCTACAAGGGGCTATTTTTACCATCTGTGGTTGTAACTTGCCGAGCAGACAAATCTGGCCAATGCTTCATGTAAAGTGAAGGATATTAACTGGGAGAGTGTCTCTGCTCTACTGCACCAACAGCCTCTGCTCTGCCAGGAAGGCTTTAGAGTACGTATTTGTTAATTGCGGTGAAGATCTGACTGTATTCAGCCATGTACACAGTACTGGGGTCTGGTCCGAATGTGGGAGGATTAATGCTGTACCACAAACATCACTCCAACTCCTCTATGGGAGCTTCATCGTTCCAGAGAACGTCGGTCCACAGATACAAAGTTCAGCCCTTTACCCAAAGGTGCACTGAGCTTAATGACCTTGGGCTCAAGTGTGGCTCTGCTCCACATCTTTCCATTGCACTGACAATGGTTTTCTATTGGGAATGTACAAACACGTGTAACAAACATTGAGAAAACACACACACACACACACACACACAACCGGAGCAGTGGGCTGCGGACAACCTCGACGCACAGGGAGGACCACTGAGCTGAGCTGTGGCTCATTCTCATGTAAAGCAACGTCCTGAACAGGGCTGTTCTGTGTTACAAGCCTCGGAGTCTAAGAGTCTACATGAGTCACTCAGTATTTGTTTCATTTTGGTGTTGCTTTAAAACTCCCCCAGGAACTGACCACTAACCTAAAGAAAATATGGTGTCTATGTGATCGTGTGATGAGTGATGCACAATGGCTGAAAGGTGCTTTCTCAACTTGCCTTCAATGGTAACCACAGCGCTAATCTAACATCTAAGCAGCTGTGGTGTTTGATCCTTGTGGTATTTTGACCAAAGCTGATCACAGACGTTTCATGTGGGAAAGAGGTGGAATAAGCTCCTATTTAAAGTAGCAGACATCACTGATTTAAAGAGGTGTCTATGATGGTTTACACAGGGTTAAGTTAATGTAAAGGGCGGCACGGTGGTGCAGCAGGTAGTGTCGCAGTCACACAGCTCCAGGGGCCTCCGGGTGACTGTCTGTGAGGAGTGTGGTGTGTTCTCCCTGTGTCTGCGTGGGTTTCCTCCGGGTGACTGTATGTGAGGAGTGTGGTGTGTTATCCCTGTTTCCGCGTGGGTTTCCTCTGGGTGACTGTCTGTGAGGAGTGTGGTGTGTTCTCCCTGTGTCTGCGTGGGTTTCCTCCGGGTGACTGTCTGTGAGGAGTGTGGTGTGGTCTCCCTGTGTCTCCGTGGGTTTCCTCCGGGTGACTGTCTGTGAGGAGTGTGGTGTGGTCTCCCTGTGTCTCCGTGGGTTTCCTCCGGGTGACTGTCTGTGAGGAGTGTGGTGTGTTCTCGCTGTGTCCGCGTGGGTTTCCTCCAGGTGACTGTCTGTGAGGAGTGTGGTGTGTTCTCCCTGTGTCTGCGTGGGTTTCCTCCGGGTGACTGTCTGTGAGGAGTGTGGTGTGGTCTCCCTGTGTCTCCGTGGGTTTCCTCCGGGTGACTGTCTGTGAGGAGTGTGGTGTGGTCTCCCTGTGTCTCCGTGGGTTTCCTCCGGGTGACTGTCTGTGAGGAGTGTGGTGTGGTCTCCCTGTGTCTGCGTGGGTTTCCTCCGGGTGCTCCGGTTTCCTCCCACAGTCCAAAAACACATGTTGGTAGGTGGATTGGCGACTCAAAAGTGTCCGTAGGTGTGAGTTTGTGAGTGAATGTGTGTGTGTGTGTTGCCCTGTGAAGGACTGGCGCCCCCTCCAGGGTGTATTCCCACCTTGCTCCCAATGATTCCAGGTAGGCTCTGGACCCACCGCGACCCTGAACTGGATAAGGGTTACAGACAATGAATGAATTAATGAAAGTTAATGTAAGCTAACACGAGCGAACATAAAAGAATGGGAGAAGAGCACACATCTCATTTTTAAACTGAAACCTGAACCAGAAAACATATTACTGAAGGCTATTATATATGCGATTGCTTCTCAAAAGTAAACGTTATTATAAAAAGGTATGGATTGTTGATTATTATGGGAGTTGTGCGTTGTAAAATCTGACTTAAAGGCTCTGATTCCTTACCATTTTAAAGACATTTATTTCAATCAGACAATGCAAGCCAGAGGGAAGGAATTATTGCTGTAAAACCACTGATCTGATAAAGCACGCCTCGTGTCTCCTAACCTGTAATATCTTGTAATATTAAGTTAATATTAAAGAGCTAAGCCCAGCACTGAAGGAAGGCTTATGGCAGGGTCGGTGACGCAGCCTCAGAGAGCGTGAAGAGTGTGACTGCGTTCTGCAGGTGACTGGCTTCGTGAGAGATGCCGTTTGGAAGCTCAACGTTGTGCCATCTGCAGCTGTCACAGCTATGATTGATGACAGTCTAATCTGAAAATGAATCACATCCACACAACACAACACACGTGAACACCGACTTCAAAGGCAGCTCCGGTCCTCCTCAACTCGGGCTTAGACTCTGCATAAAGGCCAGCGGAGAGGCAAAGCTGTTGGACAGTGGCGCCGTCCCAGTCTCTCTCTGTGTGTGTCCATAAACCCAACATTCACCATGTTCACAATGTGTTTGTTAGATCTGCACCTAAACCAGTGGAACAGCCTGTTGGTAATACAACTGAAAATGCCATCTGCTTATTGCAAATGAAGAGACTTAATGGGACTTGCCTGAGGGGAGATGGCACCCACCCCAGTACCAACCAAACACCCTCCATACTCCCCCTCCAGTTCTCACTGCCACTGTGATAGAGAGCGCTATATAATCCAATATTTATCATGATTGCTAGATAAGGATGATATTAAAACACCAATAATCATTTCAATAATTACACTAACGCAGCTATTACCACTACTACTACAGCTACTGCTACTGTTAACACATACATGACCATGACCACTGCAGCTATTACAGCCACTACTCTAATACTAGTACTACTAATACAGCATTAATAATAGTAATAGCAAGTGAAATTAATATAATATAATTTAATATGAATTAATTGTCTGTAAGTACCATCTTGTGCCCAGTGATTGTGGGTAGGCTCCACACACACACACACACCTATGGACACTTTGAGTAGCCTACAAATCACTTGTGTTTTTGGTCTGGAGGAAACCCACTCAGTCACAGGGAGAACACACCTCACACACAAGGTGGGATTGAACCCACAACCTCAGGACCCTGTAGTTGTGTAACAGTGACACTATTTACTGTGCCACTGTGCAGCCCATAATATAATATATTCATTCATTCATTCATTCATTCATTAGCTGTAACTGATTATCCAGTTCAGGGTCACGGTTAATATAATATAACATAATATATCGTGCAGCAGGGAGTGTTGCAGTCACACAGCTCCAGGGGCCTGGAGGTTGTGGGTTCGATTCCCGCTCCGGGTGACTGTCTGTGAGGAGTGTGGTGTGTTTTCCCCATATCCGCGTGGGTTTCCTCCGTGTGTTCCTCCCACAGTCCAAAAAACACACGTTGGTAGGTTGGCGACTCAAAAGTGTCCGTAGGTGTGAGTGTGTGAGTGAATGTGTGAGTGTGTGTTGCCCTGTGAAGGACTGGCGCCCCCTCCAGGGTGTATTCCCGCCTTGCGCCCAATGATTCCAGGTAGGCTCTGGACCCACCGTGACCCTGAACTGGATAAGGGTTACAGATAATGAATGAATGAATGAATGAATAATATCTCGTCATTATCCAAAGAAAAACATTTATCTCTATTTTTGCTGATGTTTAGTTTACTACGTGATTTGAACACAGCAGCTCTCCTTCACATTGTGTGAAAATGATGAACGGACCAATAGAAATGCTACAAGATTACTTTATGCAGATTTAGAGACCTAAACAGGGTGAGCCCAACACAGAAAAACAGGAAAGTAAATGGTGGACAAACCAGGGCTTATAAACTAGAGGGAAATACAAATCAGGTGGCGACACTGATACCAAAGCGGGACAAAGGCGGAAACCAGGACAAAACATGGCAGACAACAAAAACAAAACAGGAAAACATGAAACAACGCAAAAGGCATGACAATTATATATTTAAAAAAAATTATGCAGGGATAAAGTGGCACTGAAGGAAAGACAGAGGACAATGATTATTCTCTCGTCGTCACTACAGCAGTTCTGCTGTCTGCCTCTTAAAACATCACTGGACATGGACATCACAAACTCCTTCTGACTCAAAGCCGGTCTCCAGCAGCAGCCACTTAACACTCAGCTGAGTTTACTCATCGCCCCCCAGAGGCTCTGGAGGATCAATGAACTGATGATTCCTGCAGCACTAACCAAGAGCTGTCCCCAACAAACTGGGAATCTACTCTGTGTCATAAAGGGCCTTCGGTCAACAGCAGCAGACTGACTAGAGCGGCAGCCTCTAGGTAAAAACTTCCCAGATGCGAGAGAGGTATCGGACGCCAGACAGATTTCCAGCTGCTCCCGGGCGCCACACATGCTCCACAAGCATCTTGGGTCTGGTTCAAATAAAGAGGCTATGAGCCAGCAGCATTAAATATGTGTTTATTGCCCTTAATGAAAGCCAAGGGGAGCCAAATGTATCCTCCAGGGCTGAGCTGTTATCTGCTGCCTCATGGTAGGCTGTGAAAGTGACCAGGATGGTGATGCCTGTGGACTGGAAAACCCAGCGAAGCGCAAAAACAGACTTGGCTAACTGCAGCCAGATTAGCATGGAAGATAAGTAGCATTGCGAATATTCAAACGCTAGAAAATGAGGACTATGTGAAGCAATATGTGGGTTTCCACGCACACAATAATCCAGTTAAATGCGTGAAAAACTCAGATGACGATTACAAGCCTCATATCCTCAGAGTCTACATGAGTCACTCAGTAAATATTCAATTTTGCTGTAGCTTCACAGCTCCCCCAGAAACTGACCGCTAACCTAAAGAAAGTATGGTGTCTATGTGACCATGTGATGAGTGATGCACAATGGCTGAAAGGTGCTTTCTCGACTTGCCTGCAATGCTAACCGCAGCGCTTATCTAACTACGCCTTTTAGCAGTAAGCAGCAGAGAAGGCCTTGAGCTAGCCTTTAGCGAGCTCTGTGTCCTGGAAGCTTATGAAAAGCATAAGTGAGGGGGATGTGGGAGGGAGGAGTATAAGGAGGTAAGAGTCATTACGCTAGCCACCATTGTTGGGCTTGTTGACATCTCTCTTAAGCAGCGGCTAATTCCGTGGCCACTCGGGCTAAATCAATGTGTCAGTGACGACTAGCTCATTATCCTGCTGCCTACTGTATATTAACGGCTCACCGCGCTGATTTCTATTAGCCAGGCCTGCCTCTCAACACCTCATCTGTACACGCTCTCACACGTGGCCTTTATATTCATTCTATCTCTCTCTCTCTCTCTCGCTCTCTCTCTCTCTCTCTCTCTCTCTCTCTCTCTCTATTCAATAGAAACAAAGGAGTCGCCATAATGCTTCTTCTGCCACTGAGTTTAGACACTGAGAGAGGGACAGAAAAGGTTTACAGGACAGAAAATGAATTAATACAGTGTCTGAAGGGTGCTACCTTGCTCCTGACTCCTGGCTCCTGACTGTAGTGGTGAACACGGACCTGTTTACGCTGTTCATTAAAATGTGCATTAAAAAAAAAGCACTGAAAACTGGCTGTAAACATTTCTCACATGCTTTCATTCTCATTTAGAACTTCCCAAAGAGCTTCACGAATAATAAACTACTAATAGACTACTGCTACACCAAATGTACTAAACGTTAGAGAGGAAAACAAAGCCCGCAGATGAATGTAAACGCTGTTATTATCCGATATACAGTGCGTCTTGAGTGCTGAGGTTATTTCATGAAAGACATAGAAACACATTTGAGATTCAGCCTGTTCCACTGCTCACATTCTCAGACGAACAAAACTAATTTGTTCAAATTAAAGCCTTAATAAGCCTCCTTTAATAAATACTTTATTAGTGAAAATTAATGAGGTTTGAAAAAAGTGGTTTGTGCTTGTATTCTTTTACACAAAACAACACAAAACAGGAGTGAAATAAGGAGCGTTTACTGTTCAAAGTGTTGCTGTTACACACTGGACGTTCCTTTCATTCCTTTGTGTAAAACGACGGACGTAAGAGTTACTCTGTGAAAACGTCTAGACACTGATCTCCGGAAAAACAACACCTCCGCTCGCGTAACGCTGTCCCAACATTGAAAATACACTCTGGTAAATGTGGACAAGCTCCATCTCTGATGACCTCTGATGGGGGTTTGGGGGATCTGATAGTAATCTTATGAAAAGAAGTGAAAAGACTGAGGGCTATAGACAGAAGAACAAAAAAGATGTACTCATGGACTCTACTAAACATGTAACTCTGATGTAAGGGGACTCTTCTTCCTTTCTCATTGTGTTTATGTGACAGTATGTAATTATTTATGATGTATATTTGTAGTGCAGCAGGTAGGTGTCGCAGTCACACAGCTCCAGGGACCTGGAGGTTGTGGGTTCGATTCCCACTCCGGGTGACTGTCTGTGAGGAGTTTGGTGTGTTCTCCCTGTGTCTGCGTGGGTTTCCTCCGGGTGACTGTCTGTGAGGAGTGTGGTGTGTTCTCCCTGTGTCTGCGTGGGTTTCCTCCAGGTGACTGTCTGTGAGGAGTGTGGTGTGTTCTCCCTGTGTCTGTGTGGGTTTCCTCCTGGTGCTCCGGTTTCCTCCCACAGTCCAAAAACACACGTTGGTAGGTGGATTGGTGACTCAAAAGTGTCCATAGGTGTGAGTGTCTGAGTGAATGTGTGAGTGTGTGTTGCCCTGTGAAGGACTGGCGCCCCCTCCAGGGTGTATTCCCACCTTGCGCCCAATGATTCCAGGTAGGCTCTGGACCCACTGCGACCCTGAACTGGATAATGAATGAATGAATGTTGTATTTTTTTTTTATTGTTTGCTTGTTTATAGTATGCATTGTCCACTATTTTCAATAAAGCATATTAAAAGTGAAATCTTAATGCGATCTAATCACCAAAAACCATATCCTAACGCCAGGTGGAAACAGGCCCCAAGAGTGAACACAGTGGTAATAAAAAGGTCACTGCCCAGTAAACAAGGAGCGTCCCTGGACGTTCAAAATAGGTCTAAAAGTAGTCTGTTCGTCAAGGACATATTTTAAATCCATCTTAATAAGTTAGTTAAGTGGTGACCAATCGATAACGTCAGTGGAGGTCCAAAAAGCGTTTTATACAAGTAATTTATTTCGGGACCAATTAATAACGTCAATGGACGTCCAAAATACATCTAATACTCGTCTTTACAATGTCTGTGTTTGGACGTCTTTTCAACTTTCATTTTCAACCTTAAGAGAACGTTGATTAGACGGCAGTCATTACGTTATTTCAACGTTGAATCAACGGCTTATTCTTTACTAGGTGGTATGGACCATTGCTGTGAGGATTTGATAGCATTTAGCCTCATACACATTTACTGTTGCTGTTTTATATGACCATGATTCAACTTCAACTTATGCTTTAAAATGAAACAGGACTGATTTATGTAAATGACCTCTGTTTCGATTGGCCGCCCTGTATTGTGACTGTAATACTACAGTTAATTCACACTAACTTCAGTATGAACCGGTGGGGGCTACACTGATATA
>NC_089819.1:50886512-50906347 GCF_029633855.1 Hoplias malabaricus
ATGGTGGAGACTGTCCGGGGTCACTGTGGAATGAACGGCAATTTACAGTGATTTGGTTGAAGTACCAACTGCATTAAAGGGTTAATTTCCAGGCTTCCTATGGCCTCCACATGGAAATAACGGCACCACTCCATTACACTGCACGCTAAGCACACAGATCTGGAGCAGGGGTATAGGGCACATACCGTATGGAAGTAGGACATGTCCTTGATTCTCATTGAAGCCCACGTTTCCAGTTTTAACCGTATCATTTTTCCTTCACCTCCCTCAACCCCCACCCTATTCATATCCCACCATTCATTTCATTAATGCCAGCTTTTCAGCCGTATCAGCTACACACCTCGCCATAGAGCCCTGCAGCAGGACACGGGGATACACTCGCCTGAAGGATCTGACAAGGTTAACCGTGGTCCTGTTGTTAACTGGAACATGGGACATAGATTGTTTCAGTGTGGGGTGTAATTTTAATGGTTTATGAGCATAAGGTGAAACAATAGAGATTAGGTCATTGATGTTGCACCTAGATTGGGACACGGTGCGCCAGATTCCCATTAAAACTCATCATGGATCATATTTTAATTTGCAAGCAGGGAGTGTCGCAGTTGCACAGAGCCTGGAGATTGTGGGTTCGAGTCCCGCTTCGGGTGACTGTCTGTGAGGAGTGTGGTGTGTTCTCTCTGTGTCTGTGTGGGTTTCCTCCGGGTGACTGTCTGTGAGGAGCGTGGTGTGTTCTCCCTGTGTCTGCGTGGGTTTCCTCCGGGTGACTGTCTGTGAGGAGTGTGGTGTGTTCTCTCTGTGTCTGCGTGGGTTTCCTCCGGGTGACTGTCTGTGAGGAGTGTGGTGTGTTCTCTCTGTGTCTGCGTGGGTTTCCTCCGGGTGACTGTCTGTGAGGAGTGTGGTGTGTTCTCTCAGTGTCCGCGTGGGTTTCCTCCGGGTGCTCCGGTTTCCTCCCACAGTCCAAAAACACACATTGGTAGGTGGATTGGCAATTAAAAATTGTCCATAGGTTTGAGTGTGTGTCTGTGTTGCCCTGTGAAGGACTGGCGCCCCCTCCAGGGTGTATTCCTGCCTTGCACCCAATGATTCCAGGTAGGCTCCGGACCCACCGCGACCCTGAACTGGATAAGGGTTACAGACAATGAATGAATGAATGTCTGACTCTAAATCTATGATATGAACCTGTAAGGGGGGTTGTTAGTGGTTCTGTGAAACTGCGTAGATGTCTAGAAGTATTCTGAAGTGACACAGTACAGGGTTGAGTATCCTTCGATAACAAATGTCCTGTTAGTTTTTTACTGAATTATTTTTCTTGGAATGGGTGGGGTATGATTTTATCCACAGAGATTTGATTGGATGGTGAAAAGCTGCCATTTCCAAAGTGCTCGCCCAGACAGGGCTCTAGCGGTGTGCACCGTCAAATACAGTGTCCAGTCGAATTACCATGTCATCTTCAGTGAGACTCAGTTCAGCCTGAAATGCCTTGGACACAACCTTGTACAGTCTGCTATCCCACCCTCATCAAAACATAGGGGAGTCCACTGCTTGTAGCTGAGGCTTCACAGGGAACGGGGTCAGGATTATTGGCAGCTAATGGCCAAACACATATTTCCTGCCCATGTTTCTGACCTTGTGCTGACGAGTCGACTCCACGGTCATTCATCATCGTTGACTGTGAAGTAGTCAGTGCTGTCACTGATTGGTTGGGGTGGCAGATGAGGCGGGGAAATATGATGTGATATAATTGGTTAATGTAAGTTTCCATGCCCTGAGACGTTTGGGTATGAATTCATTCTCCATTTTTTAGCCAGACTTTCAAACATTTGGGTTACAGTGCATTAAATTAATATTAACCGCACTCATGTTTAACGACAACACACACTGCACTATCCTCAGTATGAAATAAGGCAAGAACCAACAAGAGAAATGTTCATTTAAGCAAGCATGCTTATTGGACAAATCCAACCACTGTAGTATGTTAAAAAAAAGTAGGGAAAAAAGCCATTGCTAAATTTTAATTTGATTTATTTTTATTTATTTATTGCTACGCTTATATAGTACCTTTCTATAGACCCAACAACGCTTTACCAATAACACTGACGTTTATAAATAAAATGAAAATCACTGGTCAACTGTACGACTGTCGATGCTGGGAAGCATAAAGTGAGCAGTGAAAATATGATAAAATTTTGAGCCTGTTTGGTTTCAGTTGAATGAGTGTGTTAATTTGTACTAGGCTGTTTGTGGCACGGTGGCACAGCAGGTAGGTGTCGCAGTCACACAGTTCCAGGGGCCTGGAGGTTGTGGGTTCAATTCCCGCTCCGGGTGACTGTCTGTGAGGAGTGTGGTGTGTTCTCCCTGTGTCTGCGTGGGTTTCCTCCGGGTGACTGTCTGTGAGGAGTGTGGTGTGGTTTCCCTGTGTCTGCGTGGGTTTCCTCCAGGTGACTGTCTGTGAGGAGTGTGGTGTGTTCTCCCTGTGTCTGCGTGGGTTTCCTCCAGGTGACTGTCTGTGAGGAGTGTGGTGTGTTCTCCCTGTGTCTGCGTGGGTTTCCTCCGGGTGACTGTCTGTGAGGAGTGTGGTGTGTTCTCCCTGTGTCCAATGGGGGGTTTCCTCCGGGTGACCCTCTGTGAGGAGTGTGGTGTGGTCTCCCTGTGTCTGCGTGGGTTTTCTCCGGGTGACTGTCTGTGAGGAGTGTGGTGTGTTCTCCCTGTGTCTGCGTGGGTTTCCTCCGGGTGCTCCGGTTTCCTCCCACAGTCCAAAAACACACATTGGTAGGTGGATTGGCGACTCAAAAGTGTCCGTGAGTGTGTGAGTGAATGTGTGTGTGTGTGTGTGTTGCTCTGTGAAGGACTGGCGCCCCCTCCAGGGTGTATTCCCACCTTGTGCCCAATGATTCCAGGTAGGCTCTGGACCCACCGCGACCCTGAACTGGATAAGGGTTACAGACAATGAATGAATGTTTGTGAAATGCCACCACTGCCACCTTCATCAACTGTAGATCAAAATATTTTTTAAAAACATGCTTTAGAACCAGAAGAATTAATGCAGCTTTAAAGCCCTGCCTCTGGTATATGGATCCAGCATTGATGGATCTCTGGGCCACCCACCCACAGCGTGGTTCGGGTGGGCCACTGGCAGCGGAGCATTAGTCTGACAGCCTGGAACTGCTCTGTATCCTCCACAGACACCCCATCCCGCCAGTGCTCCCTTTGATCTCCGCATCCAGAATGGAGCCTTGAATTAGTTAGGGAATGGCGCAGCACCCCCATTTACCATGCTAATTAACTCTGAACAGCTGTCCTCACACCTTTTCCGAATGCCGTAAACACTGACGCTAACTAACTGAGCCCTCTCGCCGAGGTCTGGCTCGCTGAGATCCACACATCTGTACGAGGAGGCGCATCAAAATGACACGGCAAAAACCGGACTGACTGTAAAGTTATTCACTAAACGCAGTACGTAATAAAACTAAAAACATCAATAAAACTACACACGTCCATATCATAACCTGAAGCATGAAACTGGCCTTTCTCTCTTCCATACGCTTCTCCACACATAACGCGCCGCCGTGCACTTTATGGAAAATCGCATGAATTAAAAGAGACTAACTGCTGCCGAGCAAGAAATAATGAGGCTTTAGGAGTGTCCAGGTTTCATGGCAATTTCACCTCAGTATCTGGCGGTGAATACTTCAAAGACCCTTCACTGCTGGCTCTTTAAAATGTTGCTGAACCCACAGAGCACAGCGCTCAACGATATTCTGGTTTTTCACCATTTCCTCACCATTATTCCAACTCGTTTAAGCCAGGCCCAGCCCAAAACACCTCTCTCTTTTTGTCTGTCCTTATCAGTATCTGAGAGAGTCCTGAAGCACATTACGTCCCAGATGAGACCTTATCAGTGCCGCAAAAATAGGCAAGAATATCAGACGGATGACATAGAGGAGATGAGCTCTACACAAAGCATATAACACCGGAGTGAATCGGTACAGTGCAGAGTGTACAGGGAGTGAACGCAGGGTCTGGACGGATGGAGGGTAAGCTGCTGAGAAAACAGGGTTTCAGGACGGAAGAGTGGGTGGAATGAAAGATAGCGTGGGCTACATAGGTGAACAGAGAGGTGGGTGAGAGTGGGTGAACACATGGATGAAAGCGTGATGGCTTGGTTGAATAGATGGATGGATGAATGTTGGGTTGGTGGTGGTGAATGGATGGAAGGGGACGTAAAACGATGTGTTATAAATAGTAGATATAAGCTTACTTTTTGCTAAAGGGGCAGTCATTTGTTTTAACATCAATTACACCTCCAGTCGCTCTACATGTACACACACACACACACACACACACAGACGTTCGATCATTTTCATGCTTTGTTGAGCCAGAAAATCTCCATTAATTCCAAACAGATCTAGAAATTGCACAGTATCCGAGTGAAGAATTTTAGTTCCTTACCATTGCATTCATTACGGGGGGCAGTGAGGGGGCTGCCGTCATTGATTGAACTGTTTACAACTGCCTCACACACAGATCAAGCAAGGGTCGCACATGGTCAGAGCAAGTGTTAATGCTCTCAAACACACACACACACACACACACACACACACACAACATACGGCTAAAAATACAGCCCTCACCGCCACAAACCAGTGTTTAACTGGAACCACTGCTGATCGAGGAAACTATAGAGTCACCTCTAATGATGCCGTGCTTTAACCAGATATGAATCCTTCATCACTTCCCCACGTGTCTTTCATTACCCCAGCTACTGCCCCAGCACAGGACCCTGAAAGACAAAGCTTTTTGTGTGCACACATGGAATACACTGGAATCCAGTCAGATCCGTGCAACAGGTTCAACTCTGACAGAGCAAACAAGTCAATTCCAAGCCAAATTCCTCATGTGTATAACACACCTGGTGCAATCAAACTGTCTGTAGAGTAAATAGAGAAGTGCTGAGAGTGGGTGGGTGTTGGAGGGGTGTACTAAGCTGTTTGTTTGGTCTGAGACAGAGCTGGAACTTTGCTCTCCCTCCAGCAGTGCTCCGATATTGGCTCTAATAGCCTGTCCTCAGGCCTCCACACACCCAGTTAATGCTCTCTCTCCCCTACTGAGAGCGTGCCAGAAAGCCCAGCGAGCGGTCCCTCACACACACACACCAGTTACAACAAACATACACACATATCAAACACACCACACCAGACCAGCTCCTGATATTCCAATACCTTACATACAACACAGTCCACAGAGCAATTCCATAGACATGCAAGAATGTCCCTTACCAATGGAAAGCATTCCTAGGAATGTTTAGAAAAGGCCTACGCTGGAGAAGGGAATTCCAAAATGCATGAAGTGGATACATTTATAATATTTAACACATGAAAGTCTACGGCTGTACGGAAAATCCCCCACCTCCCAATGGAAGGTGCTGCTACTATAGGAATACATTGGGAATACAGAAGGATTATCTTTGGTAGGAAAGAGGAAATCCCATTTTCCTGCTGAAGGTATAGCAAAACACACACACACACTTCATTTACAGCCATCACATACACAGGAAAACCAAGAACACACTGTTAATTTATAATATTCCACACGGAGTTAAAAGAGAAATTCCATAGACCCGTGCAGGACTTCCCACTGCACAAATACAGTATTAACGCTGATGGAGGAGGAAATCTGCACACTTCATTTACTGCCAACTTGGGAACACCAGTCACGGTGCTCCGAACCAGCTCCTGTGACTTTATTATATTCAACACTCAGTCAAAAGAGAAATTCCATGGACATGGGCAGGAGTTCCCCTCTTCCGTGGAAGATTTTTTTTCCAGTTGTGAGGAAGCCCTGAGCTGGGGGAGGTTTCCTCCATCAGCGGGCACAGTCTGGGACGCCTCATTACTCTCCTCTCCATGCCAGGACCCCTCTGTGTGGATGCTTTAACTGGGCCAGCGCATCCATCATGGAGCTCCTGTTCGGAAGTTCAAACTCAAGGTCCTGAAGCAGAGGCCCAAGGGAGCAGACCTTCTCCCCAGAGAACATGCAGGAAAAGCCTGGATCAAGGACAGCAGGAGCCGCCTGCTTCCATGGGGCCACATATAGTGGGATAAAATATAGCTATCAATATATCAGTGTAATCTCTATCTTCAGTCACATGATGGCCATGGAAATGATGCACACATAAATCTATAGGCACAAGAGCCAACGAAAGCTCCATTACTCTAATATAGTCAGTCCAAAACAGTTTTGCTTATTTTGTACTAGGCTAATGTGGCTAACAAGTAATGGAAGCCCATATTAACCAATTAGATTTAAGCAAATATGACTGGGATTAAGTCTTCAGCCTGAACGATATCAGACACTGCTGTGAGAAGATAGAATATTAGCTTCAAGCTGCTTTGAAGGTAACAGTTCAATCAAAATGGGATCACTTCAGGCCTAAGCTTTAGCGGAAATGTACTCAATCAAACAGGACTGAAGCTACAAAGCTAAGGAAGCTAACATGTAATGAAAGCTAATACATCACTGGCAAGGAAAATAATAACTGTCATAATCATCACAGGGCATAAATAATAATAAAAATAACACATCTCCTGAGGAAAATGAGCAAATTTGAATTGATGCAGGCAATGAGAACTGATATTAACTGACAAACTGATGATGTTTTTTTGTTAATTGTATGTTAAGGCAAAGATTGTCTACACAATTAAAAAAACATAATCTGATTTCATCCCAAACTGGTCTTGTTATAAATAGATAGATATGTTTCATCCTCAGCATCACCATGTGTGTGTAAGGTGGTCAAACATCTAGGTCAGACAGTCCAGATTTTCAGGCCTGATTTCTCTGTCCTGTTACTAGCAGCTAGCAGCTAAAATACTAGCAGCAATGCTATACTAGAAGCTGCCCTCGCCAAAATGAGAAGAATCATTTTGAGGTACATATCAGTATTCCTCCTATTTCCGACCGTCCCCTAATTCCGGCCACTGCCGTATATGGTGCAATTCCGCTCTCTCTCTTCGCCAATCACATTGGGTAAAACAATAAAACGTAAGATCAAGCCTTAGTAGGGCATTTAAACATCAGTCTTGCAAGAAATCACACATCTAAACAATATTTAAGTATCTCTAACAGTGTTGTAATTCTTTGTGTGCAAAACCGCATGTGGAACACAACACATTTCCATTTCGCGACGGATATTTCCCTCAGTGTAAAAGTTAGCTTAGCGGTTAGCTTCCTTTTCTCTGAGGGGAAAATCTACCGCCATTTTAATCCTTACATGTAGAGTACGGATACCAACACAGGACAAACATGATCTCATTGTGAACCTCTCAAAACCACTGAATGTGGCAGCAACTGTCACAAGCAGGGAAGGTGGCTGAAGTTAGCGGGCGCTAGTAATCTTAGCATTATTGGCACCTACTTAAACAAAAGCGTTTTTATCTAAAAACATATTTTTTTTTCCAAAGTCAAGCAAGTCTTGGACATTAATCTACACACATTTGACTCCTGAAAAATGTTGATTTGAGTGAGTAAAGTACTATTTTTTTTACAGTTAGCTAAGATTTTCATTATTGTAATTAAAGAGGCTGGAAATTGGGGTAACTACACCAGTGTCTGCTGTGCAGATATAGACAATACATTCTTGTCAAGTAACAAACATTTGGAGGCAGCAAGGTAATGACACAAATAGCACACGTAGCATCAGGTTTGTTGAGTAAAACAATCATTTAATTTATAGATCTCACATTCAAAGTCGTGAACTCTGTTATACAGCTTATGGTTTTCATTTTGTGTTTTGTAGCGATATTTTTCCTTGTTTCTTGTATGATGTCCTCCTTTTGGTGTAATGAATTATGTTAATTATGGCTAAGTTATGTGTGAGAAATATAGGATATCAACTCCAGCACACGTTTCCTTTATCGCCGCAGCTCTATTAAATAAGCCACGTCTTGGATGATTTGAGGAAAGAGTAAAAAATATGTAAATTCTCTTTACAGCTGAACAACATGAAGACGCTTTTCACATCGTTTGATGGAGCTGGAGAAATGATCTAAATCATGCAAATAGATTCATTACCATTAAACAATTCATTTCACTGTCATCACAAGGTGCTTTCTTGAATTGTTTACCACAGCAGCCTGACAGGAAAAACCCACACAGGCCTGTTTGAGAAAGTCATGGCCACATACGCTTCTTTTATCCGTCTCTCTCTCTCTCTCATAGTCGTCTCAGGATGACATGGGGACCGACTGCAAATACCATTTTCCCTGCAGCAAAGGCATGTAAAGTCAGAGGAGTAGCAGGAAGGCTAAGTGGTTTGGGAAATGGGCTTGTGACGAGGCCAGGCCTCGCTGCCCTTGAGCGAGACACAGCGACTAAACTACAGCTCTGTACATTCAATATCACTCATGTAGAATCTGAGAGAATCGGTGTCGGACGTCTCTCGCAAGACGTCAGGAAGAAAGACATCGGGAGAAGCTCTAAAGCAAAACACAACAGCTAAAACCAGCAGCAAGGAATTGAGCTGGTACCTGAGGAGGAGGAGGTTGCAGTTTCCATTCCTTCGCACACAACAGTGATGTTGCTGATGGACCCCGACATTGTATCTACAAAATGGAATTCTACAAAACAAGGAACATCATTCATAGCCTGTAACGGAAGACATTTGTAGTTCAGCAGTTTTGGACTTATCTTAGTGTCCGTAAAGTTCTACTGATGTTCGTTTGTACACCGGTAAACCTTGCTCCCCTACCGTCCACCGCAAACCCACTGACACAGCAGAGTGCAGTGGAAAGGTGAATGCGAGGTCTCCCTGACCAGCGCCAATGGAAGAATCAGACCTCCACCCATGTTCCTCAGGCTCTGGCCCCGTGCCCAGACTTTCACAGCATCTGCTTCGATCACAAACTCTCCGCTCACCAGTCTCTCTGCTGCGCTACATGACGATAATGATCTTGTTGAGGAAATGCTTTCATCCATATAAACGCCTCTCATCCTCCTCCTGCACTTCCTGCTTTCTGCTGTTGGAGTGTATTTATCGCTCACTAACACTGACGTCAACCTCAGCTCCCCAGATAACACACACTCTATACAACAATCTCCACTAGTGCAAAAAAACGGCACCTCTGACTACACACAGCTCTTATTAACTTCATTTGTCTGTCACACATTCATTCAATTCATCCCATTCAGTGTTTATTACCTTGACATAAGATACAACAGCAGCTGTGCAGGGTCAGTGTCTTGAAGAATAAAAGTCCTGTATGTCACAAATATTCTCTACGACAAATACTAAGTATAATCCCTACATTTCCTTACTACACCGAGACCCTCCATTAACTAACATGGTATTTTGCTGCTTCTATAGAGCCGAAAAACTCTATAAAATAGTTTTTATTTGACTATTATACACAGATGAGCCAAAACATTAAGACCATATGCCTAATATGTGAGCCAATTTATCCATCCATTCATTGTCTGTAACCGCTTCTCCAATTCAGGGTCACAGTGGGTCCAGAGCCTACCTGGAATCATTGGGCGCAAGGTGGGAACACACCCTGGAGGGGGCGCCAGTCCTTCACAGGGCAACACACACACTCACACATTCACTCACACACTCACACCTATGGTCACTTTTGAGTCGCCAATCAACCTACCAATGTGTGTTTTGGGACTGTGGGAGGAAACCGGAGCACCCGGAGGAAACCCACGCGGACACAGGGAGAACACACCACACTCCTCACAGACAAGTCACCCGGAGGAAACCCACGCAGACACAGGGAGAACACACCACACTCCTCACAGACAGTCACCCGGAGGAAACCCACGCAGACACAGGGAGAACACACCACACTCCTCACAGACAGTCACCCGGAGCGGGAATCGAACCCACAACCTCCAGGTCCCTGGAGTTGTGTGACTGCGACACCTACCTGCTGCGACACCGTGCCGCCCTTGAGCCAATTTAGCTGTTTAAAAAAAAAAAAAGGAATCATAATCAGGGTTCCTCTAATCTTTACCCTAGAGGTAAATTAATGTGGCCCGAAAACCAAAGTTGGCTCATGAGGATGTCTGATTTGGCTTGAAATGTACTCTTTCCACACCCACTCAACAAGAGACCAAAATATCATTATTATACTTCTACTTTTATATCCCATTTAGGTCTTATTTTCTTTTAAAAACATGTAGAAACAAAATGTGTAGTGTAGTATTATACCATATTCAAATGAAAAATAGAGCTTAATTTTGATATCAATATATTTATTATGTACATGAATTAAATATTGGAGTGAAATCAAATAAAATTAATTATTTAAAAGTTAATAAAAAAATATGCATAAACCCTTCTTTACTTGAATATTATATGGTTTTTTGGACCTAAAAATAAAACTCACACGAGGTCGCTACGATGGAGCTAAGAAGCTAATGAGCTAATAATAAACTAATATCCGCTAACAAGCAATAAAAGCTTATAGCCACTGGTTACAATCACAAAGACCTCAAGACTAGAATTGGGAATTTGGTGTGGCTTAGGAAAATGACGATTTGATTATTTGGGTATCCACAGTTCGAACTGATGGCTATGAGTTTCCATAATTTGTTAGGCATTTAGCCTCGTGCTAAGTATAAAACTAAATAGCAAACACCTAACAACCCTATCTGAGGTGGGAGTAAACAGTAGATCTCCCATTTCTGCTCCATGTGGTCAGTTTAGCTTAGCTGTGCAGACTCAGTATCCAGAAGGGTTTTCAGTCATTGGATTGTGTACTAGCATTAAGGCTAGGCTATTGGACTTGGATATCAGACAATATACGCTTGAATGAATGAAGGAATGAAAGAATTGATCAACACCATTTAGGCTTCTGTATGGGCAGCAGTGAAGCTTAGCAGAAAGAAAGAAATTCTGGCTAGCAACTGAACCGTTTTGATGCTAAATCTATTTCTGTGCCCTTCAGAGGAGCTAGCTGATCCTGCAGAATTATATTCATTATGCTATGTTCGTTCCAACATCATCAGATGCACACTGAGAGCAGGACAATAGCACTGATGATTTAATAAGGGGGCAAGAAGGGATGAATTAGACAAGCAAGACAAAGGCTTTGACGTAATTGACATAAACGTGAAATATCTCTTTAACCCTGTGACATATCAATAACTCCAGCATTCAAAGGGTTATGTCTTCAGCCCACTTTGAAGAAACTAAAAATAGGCGCACTCAAACCGATGCAGTCTGACATTTAATGACCATCGTGTACGGCCGGGGTGTCAGGATCAGCCCCAGCAGAGATGAGTGTTTTCCCTCCTCACACTTCACACCCTGAATCCAGCTCCTCCAGGCCTTCATTAGCTGATGAGCTGAGTTTCAGGTGGGTTAAATGAGTGAGACTAAACACGGCTCTCCAGCACCGAGGACTGTTTACACAAATGTACGGGAGCACCCAGTTAAAATCAGAAATGCAGCCACTGATACGTGTTTCTCAAGCCCGTAGAACTTTAAGGTACACATTGTTCCGCTGTGTCCACACAGATCTTTATAAAGTTAACATAATCAATACCTAGCATTGGCTAAAGGGGAGATGTACAACTGTGTTATCTGGAGTGATTGATCACCAAATGTATTGTGAATTCTGTCAAAAACAAAGACTGAGAGCCACAATGCTATGCTAGGACTATACCTCACCCATATTAAATGCTAGCTTTACAGCAAAATGCTCCTTTAATGATATTAGCTCCCATTTCCAGGCCGTTACAAGCCATTCATCAGCAGCCTAATCTGTGTGGAAGCGATGGAGAGGCAGAATCGTCCTGAGCTACCTTTTAAAATGGTCACAACGGTCACAAATGAGCTTAGAGATACAAATGTTTTCCAGACTGTCTCTCTTTTAATGTCTTTATTCCCTCTCTCTCTTTCACACACTCACACACGTGTGCTACCCCAGTTGCATGGCACAACGTCTCTGCCAAGCCGGCAACACGTTGGCGTGACCCAAATAGACGGCAGCTCTTCTCCTGATTGGCTGTGGGTGCACAGGGGAGCAGAGGAGAGAAGTGGAAAAGAGTGGAAGGCTCCTTCACATCAGCAGCTTAATAATTCATTCATTTACGCACACATACCCCCCATCCCCCCTCCCTGCAGCGCTGACGAGAGCACCGCCGCCAGCACACATCCACAGCTCCAGGATTTGGGAACACAGTCATATCTGGGAGTGCTGGAGCCATCACACTGCTCCTCGGATTCTCAGCTACGAGGAAAAATGAACAAACTCAGCTCCTTAAGGTGCACTCAGCGCTGACACAGAAGGTTGTCTGTGACATAGTTTAGACTATCTCCATAGATAAGCATGATCACACTAGAGCCAAGCGTCAGTCAGAAGGGTAAGCCTCCAGGCCCTGGGGTACGGAGCAGTGAAACTGCAAACTCTGGCATGATTGAGCTCCGTCTAATACCACTGGGATGAACTGGTGTGACATCTGTGATAGAAAAATAACCTGGTGCAGATCAGTGCTCTTACATGGAGAATAAAGCCTTCCTTGAAGAGTTGCAGTGGATCTGGAGGCAGCATCATTAGTAGCAAAGCAGGGACACATCCTGGAAAGATCACCAGTCCATCACAGGGAATCACACACACACACTTTTGCACAACCTATTCACCTAACGTGTGTGTTTGGACTGTGTGAGGAAGGAAGAAACCCTCACAGACACTGGAAGAACACACCAAGCTCCTCACGGACAGTGACCGGTAGTTGAGATTGAACCCAGGACCCCGAGGCTCTGAAGCTGTGTGTACAGTCAGGGCTCTAACATCCAGAATCACTCTGCAGAGTTGAGATATCTAGGTGTAAAACACAGACTGCGTGCATGGTAAATAAATAACATATTTACCCACGGTGCACCAGTGCAAGGAAAGCTTCAAACCGAAGTGGTGCATATGTAAACACCAACCCAAATGAAGGGCACAACACAGAGCACAAAGTGAATAGGAAATAAATACGAGGATCTAAGGTTTGTTTCAGAGTCTAGAGGAATATATTTAGCCTGCCAGGGTTTGCCTGAGACATCCCTGCCATAAGGAAATAAGCTCCTTTACCAGGCCCTGCATTGTGACTCACTGAGCCTGTATTTACAGCTACACTCTTTTAATCCAGGCTCCAGTCCTGGAGGACCTCAGCTCTGAAAACACAGAGAGCTCCCTCCAGACCACCCCACATTATTCATGAAGATCTACACATGCTCCGCCCACCGAAAGTGCTCTCTCATATCGAGTGTTGCAGGGTTGTGAAGTTTTACAGAATGTTACCAATAATTATTTCAGCTTAATTCATTCATCCATTATCTGTAACCCTTATCCAGTTCAGGGTCGCGGTGGGTCCAGAGCCTACCTGGAATCATTGGGCGCAAGGCAGGAATACACCCTGGAGGGGGCGCCAGTCCTTCACAGGGCAACACAGACACACACTCACACATTCACTCACACACTCACACCTACGGACACTTTTGAGTCGCCAAATCACCTACCAACGTGCGTTTTTGGACTGTGGGAGGAAACCGGAGCACCCGGAGGAAACCCACGCAGACACAGGGAGAACACACCACACTCCTCACAGTCACCCGGAGGAAACCCACGCAGACACAGGGAGAACACACCACACTCCTCACAGTCACCCGGAGGGAAACCCACGCAGACACAGGGAGAACACACCACACTCCTCACAGACAGTCACCCGGAGGAAACCCACGTGGACACAGGGAGAACACTTATTTCAGCTTATTTATTTTAATTATCATAACTTCTTCAGAAAATGCATTTCAAATAATGTCTATGTGTGTTAATATTAAACAGTTAGGACGGAGAGTGTATTTGTTGTTGGAAGCTAAGCTTCCATCTCTGCCTCTGAGTATCATAGTGTAATTTATGCTGAGGTCGCTGGAGACATGTCCCCACAATATTCAGAAATCGCTGACTTTGTCCTCACACGTTTTGAAGCTGTAAACTTAAAAAACAAAACAAAAAAAAAACCATTAAAGGCTAAGACCCAGCTCTATGAAAGTGTCAAACAAATAAATAAAGTGGAATTTGAGTTCCTTACTTGTGTTTATTGATAGTCAGAAAACATGTTATTTCTTACTAATTCAATGTACAGTGGGACATCTGTGCACAAATGGCCCAAAGATCCCAAAACATCCAGAAAATGGACTAAATTTGTCAACTTTAAACGGGCACTTTGGAAAGTGTTTTAGTTGGTGTTAGTTAACGTTAGCTTGACTCGCTAAACTCGGTGCTCAGATTATACTCGGCTACATAGCTGCATTACGGAGGTTTATAGTGTCGGATGAATTCGAGTTCGACTTCGATCACATTTACAAGAATAACGGTACCTCTAAATTTGAGTTTAGCTTATTGCTAGGCTATTGTCATGAATAATGTTGGTTATTTAGCTAGATACTGTCATAACAGTCAGTCATAACGGTGTTTTACCGCGGCGTTGTTCGGCTGTTGTCCACCAGTGACGTCACGGTTGCGTTCAAGAATTTCCGTAGAGAGCTCGGGTTTTTCCGTCAATTTAATAAAATTGTCAGTTTTAAAGCAAATTAAGCTGCTATTTTCATTTTAATTCATACTTATCTCTGTCAGTAACTAAAATAATGTGAAATATTCATGGAGGTCCATTAAGTGGTGCTCAGCCTTTATATAACATCTTGCTGCATCTGCTTTATAGTCATTTTATTTACTGTTTAGAGAGAGACTCTGCCATTCACGCTAACGGTAACTCTGCTAAACAACATGGCTGTTCCACTCTTCTTTATATGTATGTTGTCTTGTGGTGAGTTTAGCTAATGCTAGCTAAAAAATATGCTGTCATGCTTTGTAACTCCAGCTTGCATCAGTGTGGCTCACAGAAGTGAAAAAGCTGGCTATAAAAGTGTGTATTAGCTTGGAGCTATTTAGCTCTAGCCTGGAACTAGAAGTTGGATGCTAGTATGCTAGCGCTAAGCTATCACTGGTGCACCTTAAAGCAAGGTAGGTAAGATTAGGTAATTTTCCTTCGGGATTCCTACCTTCTTCCAAAAGTTACATAGTGCAGTGTCTGCAGTGCTGAGCTTGGAGTAGCAATGACAAAATCTCTATGCTCCCTAGCACAACTGTAGTGATTTTGAAGCTGCAAATTTTAGCCTCATTTTTGATCACAGCCATTTAAACTGTGCTCTAAAATATTAGCATCATTTTACTGTGTTGCACTTTTACAGTGACCCACCATTCAGAGACCTGGCATAGAGCTATTATTAATAACACATTCTAAATATTATGACAGTATCACATTGTAAACACCCTTGTGGTCATAACAGCTCTTCAGTTTTTGATTAAGTTGAGAGGGTATTTTTTGTTAACACTCTATAAAGCCTTTCCAGCCTTACAACAGTTACAAGAGAAAGTGTTTGAGGGGGGGGGGGGGGGGGCAGTGGGTAATTAATAGCTGAGTTGAATGAGGTGTATTAAAGACAGGGAAGGGCCATGCAGTGCAGAGCTGAGCCCTCTGGGACAGATCTCTGTCACATCTGTCTAATCCTTCTATCTCACTAACTCTCTATCATTCCTTCCATCTCCCTGCAGAGAGAGAGAGAGTGTGTGTGTGTGTGTGTGTGTGTGTGATACAGCAGCAGTTTGCCCCCACATGCCAACAGTGATGCTATCAGGTATAAGAGGCACAAGACCCTCCAGAGCCCAGCAGAGTAAAGCACATGAGACCAGCTCTAAACAGCATGAAGCAGCTTCAGGGGACCACAGAAATGTGAGTGTGTGTAGGGGTTTGTTTTCATATATTTACAGGACAAAAATGACTTGAAATTGTAGGGTGTGTGGAGAAAAAATATTTTTCTTGGATACGAGGTTAAGGACGGGGGTTGAATTTATGGCTTAGGCCAAAAAATAATTTCTAAAATTCTGTAAACACACACACCACACACACACACACACAAACATATATATAAGCCCATGCACTGAAAAGGCATAAATACAAACATTTGTGTGAGTGAGCATGCAGCTTTAATATCTTCACAGCTTGTGCTGGTACATTATTCTCTCTGCTGTGTATCATGTATCAGGAAGAATGGGGACAGTAAAAGAGAGAGAGAGAGAGAGAGAGAGAGAGAGAGAGAGAGAGAACACAGCATGAAGAAAGCAGACTGGAGGAGGCGGAGAGGGAGGACTGAAAAGTGAAAGAGGACAGGGGGAGGGAGTTTCTACATTAGCGCATCAGCTCTGAACTGCTACACACACACACACACACACACACACACACACACACCACAAAACACAAGTGAACTCTCTACAATGTGAATAAATCCTGGTACACACACACACACACACACACACACACACACACACACACACCCAGTAAGACTCCAGGGGCATGTTGTAGAATGCAGCTGTGGGGACACAATGCAATGGAGATGATGTTGAGTCTGTGGTTTGTGTGTGTGTGTGTGTGTGTGTTTCACTGTACCATTGCTATAATGAGCCGTGCAGCATGTAGGATGAGAGTAAGCATCTCAAACACAAAGCCCATAGAGCTGCGAGATCAATATGACACAGACAGACACGGCGAGAGGAGCTTTGATTAGGAGGATCCAGTTACAGCTCTGATTCACTCTACACACACACACACACAGAGAGAGCGAAGATGACAAAACGGATTCAGAGATATGCCTCTTCTGAATATGATTCTGACAGTAGCAATGCACTGATATTGAATTTCTAGGCCAACATTAACCCTTTCTGCTCGTGGAACCCTATATAAACCAGCCTGTGCTTTGTTATTTGGCATAAAAATATATAACATTCCACCGCACTGCACTGTGTCCCTCAGTCATCGCTTTGACAGGAGGCATTGCGTTGTGTCAGCCATTTGGATTCCCAGTGGTGCCAACCGATTCTGACTGCTGCCGTTAACACTGATGTAATGGATAGTGTATACACATGTGCAACTCATAACATCAGGTCTGTAACTTGCAGCTAATAATTATTTCCCACTCAGAGAAAAGTCAAGATGCATCATCAGATGTGCAATGACAACAGAGGCCGTGTTCTCCATTCATGTGTCCATTTAAACAGCGCTTTGTATTCAATACAATAATATTGACCAATCACAGACATGTTCACTCCACACTATGCACCAGCACAAATGGGCTGCTATGATTGGCTGTAATTATCAGCTATCATTCCCAAGGTGGAGCAATAATAATAATAATCATGTTCACATTTATTGGAGAATAGTGTCATGCACGCTCTGACTGACAGCTCATCATTTCACACTGTACAATTCCCCCCCACACACACATCCATAATGTCTCCTACAACGCTATATATATCACAGCACAGATACAGTCTGATTATATGTCTAGACGAGCACTGGCTTTGAAGTTGCAGACTACCCCCACGTTTAAAGTGAGTGTGGCTTGACTGGCCTGGAGCTGTGTGTCATGTTTTATAGATGCATGCCCCTAAACGCCTAGTCTCAGCACACACACACACACACACACACACACACATATATATTAATCCAACCAGCCTTTACCCCAGTTACCTCAGTGCACTCATCTGCTACTGATACCTCCACACACCAGAGAAAAAGAGAGAGAGGAGAGACAAATGTATAAAAAGAGAAGAAAAGAGATTGACCACTTGGTCATCTCTTCATACACTCTATGGACAAAAGTACTGGCACAGCCCAACTGAGTGTTCCATTCAGTCCCACTGCCACAGGTGTATACAAGCAACACCTATCTGAAAATGTTACTGTGGACGAACGCCACCGTTACAAGTCATCTCATGACATTTCTACCTTCTTTTATATTCCATGACCAACGGTGAGAGGAATTGCCCAAAAGTGGTAGAATCTAGGAACCACAGCAACTCAGCCACACAATGGTAGGACATATAAACATAAAAACGGTTTTATGGCTGCAAAGAGGAACCAATCCCTTTTTAATGCCTGTATTAATACATTTTATCATGTAATGTATAATCCATAACATGGAAAACGACAGAGTGTATTATTTTAATAGTGATATACCTCGCACACTTAAGGCGTGACCTTTTATGATGTGTGTGTGTGTATCATTTCTGGTTTGGCTGATGATATGATGGAGGTTCCTCCTTCCCTCCACAGATAGCCTGGCAAGCTGCAAAGCAACCAGAACTATTTTTAGCAGAGTCTCTCTCTCTCTCATATTCCACCCCTCACACACGCTCTCCTGCAGTTTCTGCAGCCTAATATTCTCTCACGCAGGCACACTGCTCATTCACCCACTCACTAATACGCAAACATACAAGCCTCCGCCCCAAATGTTCAAACACAAACCAACGCAAACACGCACATGACGCACATACACACAAAAAGTGAGCGCTCATTGATGCTCCAGCCAATAAAAGCCTTTCAAGAGAGACGACTCTCAAAGAGAGACAGAGAAAAGTTGCCTCAGGACAAGGAGATGGGTGAAAGCACACACACACACACACACACACACACACACAGAAGCACAGTGATGCGAACTTCACTTCCTTTTAAAAAAATTAAAATAAAGTATACCGCATCCGGATCTGTATCAAAACAATCTCCCACTGCTGGAACCTCATTAGATCATACATTATTATTATTATTATTCCTCAAATATTGCACTTATGTACACCCCTAGTACTGGATTTATGCTTAGTGTAGGTCTGAGATACCAGCGATAATAAACTCAGATGTTTCCATACTGGGTGGCACAGACGGCCCAACAGGTAGCGTCACTGTCACCCAGCTCCAGCGTCCTGAGTGTGTTCTCCTGTGTCTGCGTGGGTTTCCTCCGGGTGCTCCGGTTTCTCCCCACTGTCCAAAACCACACTTGGTAGGTGGATTGGTGACTCAAATGTGTCCATAGATGTGAGTGTGTGTTGCCCTGAGATGAACTGGTGTCCCCTCCAGGGGGTGTTGCTGCCTTGCACCCAATGATTCTGGCTCCGGACCCACCCTGAACTGGACTCTGAACTGGACCCTGAACTGGATAAAGCAGTTACAGACAATAAATGAATGAATGAATGATTGTTTCCATGCTTGTACATAAATAAATAATAAACGACTTAATTGACCACTCAAACACCTCAATGACCCCCTCTAACCTACGCCTGCCCCCCTACTCTATCTTTCCTTGTGTGTGTGTGGGGGGGGGGGGGGGGGGGGAATGATGTTTCCAGCCGATTGTGTGGGGGATAATTATGAGTTTATAGAATGATTTTCAGTAATGTTGGAATCTTATTAACGCTGAAAAACACTGGCCTTAAACAGATCATTGTTGTCAGAGAGCTGTGTGGATCTGACTGAGATCTGGCTGAGATCTGACTGAGATCTGATGCTATATTTATTCAGAATGTTGAGGGGATTACAGTGAGACTGAGCTGAAAACACCTGACCATTTGTAGCCCATGCATGCAACACAGAGTCAGTAATATAATAACACACACACACATACACACACACACACACCATCCAACTAACTAAATCACAATGCCCACTTACCTCTGTAAACGCTCTTTAGAAGGTCTAATAACTGTTCTTGTTTACAGCCTGCGCAGTAAAAGCTGATGAATTCACACACCTTCCTTGCTGACATTTTGTAAAATAGCACTGAAAACTTGTGTAAAATAAAGCTGAAGTTAAACTCGGAGCCTCTCACCTGCCGCTCGAGCTCAGTTTATGTTCATTAATTTATGTTCATTACCTGTGTACCTTGTTACTGTTGTGGTTACTGTTACTGTATTAAAGCAGGGAGCACTGTTCTCCCCACACATCTGCTGTGTTTA